>NW_017535463.1:264288-292795 GCF_001853355.1 Bactrocera latifrons
CGCATGGTGAATATCTGGTCGGTTGTTGATTTTCCAGGTCTGAAGCCACACTGATAAGGTCCAATCAGTTTGTTGACGGTGGGCTTTAATCTTTCATTGTTATGTACAGCAACCGAAATAATGCGAGACGGAAGGTATTGCTCGACTGGAATTGGATAGAGGACAGTAAGACTAAAGCGGAAGACTGAAGTTTAGAAATATTGCTCCTGCTCATCACTAGAAGGAAGTTGCAACTCTTCTTGGTTTTTTAAACACCGCTTTTAGATAGGTTTATTTAAAAGTCGCCAAGGTAAAGAAAATAAAGAAGGCTATTTTTGAGTTTAAAGATCAATGATTTAAACTCAATACTTTGCCAAGAAAGGATACGAGATTTAAAATTGCAGCCAAAATTGTGCAGGTGGAGAAAAAACATTCCTATATTCGAAATGCAGACTGTAGTATACGGCAAAGAAAAATATGGTAGAAGCACAAATCGCAGTAATAAAATGAGCTGCCACTCTACAAATGCTCACTCGAATAGTTCACTTAAAGTAAATCACGTTCTCATTGTCATTCATTTACTTGGTAACACCCTGGCACTTTCGCCTTTCAATCCTATCGCCCTGATGGCTCGACACCGCATGGTTTCATCTATTGAATCGAAAGTGCGAGGTTATACCCGCTAAACGATTCTAAGCATTATCATTGCTCTGACACGCATATTCATGCCCATGGACTGTCTGAGAGAGCACGAATAGATTCGATGTGATGACTTATAAGGAAGCGAAGGATGGGAGCAGAATGTCGTTCTGAAATTTTCACGGTGAATCCAAAGCAAGAATTTAAAACAAAATTCCATACAAATATATTCTGAAAATATTTTATGCTTTTTCCCATCTTAACTTCTTTAATTAAAGGAAATTATTGAAATACATAAGTAAACTACCATAAATTAAAAATGCGTTCTCACAAAGAATACTGACGAAGTATATACACATATATGTGTTCATAAATACATATTTTATATATATGTATGTAAGTAAAAATTTGAAAAAGAACGCTTGCCTTGGCAATACTATCACCTAAATAAAGTTGGCAATCGCTCTCTTTTTCCGTCAACAAACAAACAACAACGACTGCAATACTGGAGCAAGACGTCACGTGTTTCATAACTAATTTCTCGCCTGTGTTGGCCACATAAAATGAAGTTACGTGAACACTTTGTTAACTGTTTTGTTGGATACTCCCTTTGGCATCTGTCAACAGCGATTGTGAAGCAGTTTGTTGGCAACATAGGTAGCCTAAGCTGCTGTCCATTTGCAATAGCAGGTGCTGAGAGTTTAATTTAATATTATCTCTTTATTTTATGGCTTTTGGTGTTAGATGATGAATAGAAAAACGAGTCATTTGAGAAGTAAGCGTCCTCTTGTGAATAGTAACATAAGAATATTAATGGAATGTTGTACTATAAACCATATTTAGCAAAATGATCTTAGTGGTTACTATGGAATTTAGTTTAGAGATGGTTAGTTCAACTTTTAAACAGCTTCATCTGCAATCCTTTGAATTTTTTTCTACCATCTTTTATTCTAAATCTTTATTTGCATTCTAGATTTTTAAATCCTAAAAATATTTATATTAAATTTATATAGCTTTAATAATTTATACATCGAATGATACTTTGCGTCGCTTCGATAAAAAAAATCCCACTAAAATAGGCAACTAAAACGGACTTTATTTAAACTGGGAAGTAAATTTAATCCGTCGAAGTGTTTCCGGCAATAAATTAAATGAATGGGCAGACGGCTGTTATTAATGCATCTGTCGCGGGAGAGGACACTGTAGAAATGTAACATAGCCGGAAGGTGAAATACAACCGGAAGCAGAAATGATGTCGGCTGAGCCAACAACAAAGCACAATTGATGTATCCGCGTCCAATCTCATTATCCATACACTGTCGACAGTTCAACAATAACAACAGCTGTGAACCCGCCTAAAACTGCAATTAAGTTAATAGCAAAAGAATCGCAGGCGACGACAAAATGTAAAAATGTCAACACACGCTTTCAAATTGTGAACGCCGCCAGTTAAACAAAGACTGGCGAGGTGAACACCTAACCCCACATTCGGAGGCTTCCAATGTGCACTCCATCGGCGGCATATATGCCAATGGCAATAATGCCAATAGCCGCAAATTTAAATGTGGCGGTATTCCGCAAGCAATTTCAACTTGAATAGCTCGCTTCGGAGCATGTACTGTTTGGCATATCACATGTAGGGGATCAGCGAGAGGGAAACGAAAGGGGCAGACATCGGCAGAACAAAATATCATGTTCGGTGCGGCTGAGCTGATCCATAGCTATCAGCAATGATAGGTAGTGAACTGGAACGCCACTGAATTTAAGGCTTTTCGCTGCCGCCGCACACAGCAACTGCCTACTTAGGGCTAATTAAAAAGCCATCAATATTGTGGGTAGCAGATGGAAAATTAATTAGCAATAATAAGTAGTGAATTTTTCCGTTTATTTGCTCGCATGTTTTGAAATTTTTCACTTTTCAAGAAAATTTTAACTTGCTTTTTTTCCAATAAATTGAGTATTAAACATAACTCATTATACTTTCAGAATCTCAGAATGAGCTGTTTATTGATTGGTCCGTCCCGCACGTCCACTCACCGAAGTTTACGTACTCGTTGGAATTTATGTTCAGATGAAATGAGCAAGGCTTATCGCCACATATTTATAAAAAGTTTATGGCTGAAAAGCTTTCACTATTCGCCCTTTCTATTTTTCATAACTTACTCTAATTTATTCCCTCTCCCTGCCAATTGTTCTGATCCAGTCGTTTTGTTATAGATATATGCCCTTTCCCTGCCGTAAGTTCGTTTATTTTTCTTTTCACTTCTTTTCTTGTTAACCCTTTTTATTTTATTGGCAGTTTCTGTTTGTGTTTGCTTGCGTTTATTTGTTCATTGCTTTGCAAAATCACTAATTTGTTACAGTAAAAGTTTTGAGAAGGTGGCTGAAAGTTATTTTGCAAGTGGAAAAAGTGTTGGAGTACAGCAACCGGCGACTAAAACAAAACTCAAAGAATAAAATGGCTGGCGAAGTGTGAATATTTAGTTATTTATTTATAAATGTGAAAAAAAATAATACAATTATTTTATTTACACGAAAAAAAGGAGCACTGGCTGCCAAGACCTTCGGCTCAAGTGTGAATAAAAAATGTAATTTTATTTTAATGCAATTTTAATTTAAAGGGTGCTTTTTTTCTGTGAGTTAACTAAAAAAAAATAATTTGTAGTATGACTTAATCAGCAGTATTGCCTAGATTCGCAGTTGCCCATTTAAAATCTGAGAACCATGTTTAAACCCATGTACTTCGATACGAGAACACATAAACAAATGAACCGTGACAAGGTTAAATGCTTTTTGCAGCTCATAGTGATTTATTGTCATAGGATTGTCACAACCACTTCAGACATTCTCAACTCAACTGGTGGCGAACTACAACAAACCGTAGACATGTTTTGTTATTTCTTCTTCCGGCACACGGAGAGTCTGTGCTGTCGTGAAGAGAGTGATTGTTGGTGCGCTTTGTGCTCAACTTGTGCCTGCTCTTCACTCTTATGGGACCATTGTTTGAATTTTTGTTGATGTTTATATGTCTTTTTAAGGAGATTTTTTCAGTTTAATTCTCCATGCACCTTGCGTCACATTGGTGTTTATTCCTTTCGTCTGTGTACCATATTTCGCTGTGTCGACGTGTTTGGTAGCAAAGTGGAGAGTTTATGCATTTAAGACAAGTTTTCATTTTTGGCTATGAGTGGAAAATCTTAATAAATATAATATGGGGCATATTCATCATACAGAAACAACTGTATTTTATTGGAAATTTCGTTTAATATATTGACTTAGTTCGGTTATAGTTTAAGTCTTTCTCACTTAACATAACGATAGTATGCACCTAATGACTGATAGCTCGCTTCATTTGTGAGATAAACTGCTGTCATGGTTTTATATGATAAAATATAGATACCTCACGCAAATGTGCTTCAGCAGTACGAGTTTGAAGAAAGACGATCTTCGATTTAACTTATGCCTAAGTATGCTAACCGGATCTAAGCCCACCTAAAAGTGAGACAAATATGATATAAACATTGGTCAGTCTACATATTTAGCGTAGAGCCCCAAAGGCCGCATTCCATATACATATAAGAAAAGAAGTTAAATTCCACGGACAGTGGTCAGAGGAATGTGAATGGATAACAGGATTACAAATAAGCAAAAGTAAAAAAGAAAAACAGGTTCTAGCAAATGTGAATAGGTTGAGTACTTATACAACAGAGGCTGCAATGCATATCGTGTATTACGTTTTGATGCTTTTCTTCGGCTTAACGTTTTTGCTTTAAGTAAGTGCTGTCTTTAAAGAACATCGCAAATAAAATTTTAACTCCACCATTTTAAGTCCCAACCATTGCTTTTTCAGACTTTATTGCTTCTAGGGTTAAAAACTGTTGACTTACGCCTAACTTGTTTTCCGATCATTGCTCTTCCAACCATAAATTCAATTTGCGTTCAGCATAGATTTCCTGAAACTACCTTTTATTTAAATTCGTTTTACTTTTACCTTTGTATTATTTGGTTTCCATTTGTGTTTTATTCCGTGAAAAATTCTCGATCACCACCACTTTGATCGGCTATTTGGCACCTCTGCGTACTTTTCCATTCATGAGGCCATTAAATATTCGAAATGTTCTACTTATTTCTGGCAATTAACTCTAATTTTATAACAACAAGAGCCTATGTAAAGACTCAATTAATTCGGATTTCGGAATCGTTAATCGATATTTTCTTTTATTTACTTACAGTCAAGGACTGAAGTTTCGGAATCGATATTATGGCTTTCTGGATTATTCCTTTACATATTTTCAATCTTAACTATCACTTTTTCCAATTTTTATTCTCACTTATATTCGAACCAGTAAGTACTTAAAAGTAGATATAACTTCATTCGTGCGAGGAAAGCGACAGATGTTAGAAACAAAACGCGCTTCTCATTGTTGGTCCTGTCAGTAGCAGAAGAAGCGTTTTCAAGGTGACACACGCTTTTATTCTTCGTTATACTTGAAGTGTGTATTCAACTGTGAAGTATTTTACACGAGATGCCGTATATATGTGTATGCCGAATCTCTTATAAATATTTTATTTCTCGTTTGGCGTAGTGTCATCCAGAACTCATATCGGCATCGCATTATCCAATGAAAATTGAATTTGTAACTTCGGTCACCACCATATAGTTAAATTATGCAAAGGCAATGAAAATATGATGCAAATGCATAAAAGGCTTTGGTGGAAGTCAGTACGTTTGCATATGTTATGTATGCTTCCTGCTTTACTTTAGCTTTACCTCATTTAACTTGAAGGCAGAAAAATGTATAAATATTTGTCACAATTTTCTCATAAAAAACTTCTTAATTAAATTAAGCAGTGTCGGTGTGACTCTATGTCTACTTCGTCAGCAAACTGTTTGAAAAGGAATATGAAATTAATCAAAAACACCGCTGCTGAGACGCAACTGTTGCTGCCAAATCTGGTCATACAATGCTTAAAGGACTATACTTTACATATAAGCTTAAAACTTTGAAATCAAGAAATGAATGTGCAAATTCACAAATATATGTTATTTGCTTATGAATGTGTGTCATTAAGCTCAATTTGTTATTCAGCTCATACATGAATGAGGTAAATATATATGTTTATGGCATGATGAATTATTTTTCTCAAATTTTCAACTCAAAGTTTGGGAGTTTGAACTTTTGACATAATATCGTAAATTTATGTTTTATCTTGAACACTTTTATATATTGCTTACTAAATATTTGCTAAATAAATTTTGTAGAGTAAAAAGGGGTTTCAAAGATTATTTAAGTGTTGGCAGATGGTACTATGGAAGATCCAGGTAAATATTTCAGAACATATGTTTAATGCTCACGTCTAACTTTCTATAACATCTCTTCTAGATAATATGTATCTTGACAAATAAACACAATTTTATACATTTACGTTCGAAGCTTTTGCATTTACGTCTTCGAATTTCACAAATTTATTTAATTTTCTTCACTCGGCTCTTGCCTTCCTCAACGACTTGAAAGTAAGCAATTTGTGTGCAATTTAGCCACCGATTGAATATTGCCTTCTTACACTTTTGTGCTACAAATGAGTATGTATGTAGCTTGCTACATTCTACATCGTTGAAGTGGCAAGAAAGTAATTTCTTAGAGAATCTATTTACCGTGCAGCAACTGAAAGGCAAATTGATTTCCTTTGTCATGTAAACATTACGTATACGGCATGTTGTACATCTTGCCTTCTTTGTATTAATATGTATATACATAAGGGAATATATGTAAGTACATGAGCGTTGTGATTTTAAATTATGTATCGAAAAGAAGTTTTTGTGCACTTCTTACAAAACAGTTTTGTATTTCATTGGAAATTGCTGATTAAGAAAAAAAATATCAGGTGTTGTTGCTTTAGGTTTCCTAAAATAGCGTCGATTTGACTATTACGTTGACTACTATTATTTTGACTACTATTCGTGTCTATAACTCTGGAAAAGTCATCGTTGAAGTCTTTGAACTTTTAAACCTTGCATGTGCTGACTTGGTTTATTAGTATAAACCGTATGACAATGCAAATACAGGAATTTTGAAATATAGTTATTTGTAGTACTTTTGGCTACTCTTCTATATTTGCAGTAATTGAGCTCCTGAGGCTTTGAAAGTACACCCAGTCTCACAACTGACCGTACATAAGCAACGAAATGAGGCAGTGCAACGCACCCCAAATGCCACTAACTCTTCATTCAAAGGTGGGAACAATAAATGATAGAAACACATACATACATATATATAAATATGTATGTTAAAGCGGTGCAACCGACGCCTGCAGGGAGGATTCAAAATTGCCGCATTAAATATTAAGCGTTAAAATGTGTAATTTTTAGGAGATAAATAAATAAGAAGCACTAGTGTATCTGTTTTGTATAACTAAAACTAACTGTAAGTTGGAAAATATGAAAAAGTAGCGACTAATTCGTAAAGCGGTATTAGTTGTTTTTTCTGTTCAAAAGTTGATGTGGAGAAACTTGAAAATGTGAAATTAGTGAATTGATTTATTAGCGAAATTGTAAAGTATAAAAATTTACATGAAGAATAAATAAAATAATACGCAATTACTAAAAAATGAATATAATAACAATGAATTATCATTGAACATTATATATAATAAATTGTATAAAAAGCGTTAAAATAAAATGAAATTCTCTTAACTGAAAATATAGCCGTTGATAGACGCTGCCGATGGTGGACGTGTATAACATTTGCCTACCACGCAAAGAGGTGTATGACCTGACGAGATTGTACACATTTCTGTGGTTATTCTATTGACATGTCTTCACAGGAATTACTGACTTAATATACTGAAGTTGTATATTTTACTGCTTGTCTATCAAATTTCAAAATACTTTAGCATTTGCATTGCATACGCTTACCGCCAAATATGAGAGAACACACGGCACAGATATTATATTCACGGTCTGTTTTTGAACAAATGTCTACTATATATATTGTAAAAACCGTTTTATTTTATAAACAAAAGCAGGCTTAATAACATCTTTACAATAGCAACAACGAATGGAAAGTTGCTTTGTTGTCACTATTTTGCACACCAATTATTGGCGCTAAAATACTAAACTGACATTTGGATTGTGCAAATATTTATTTTCTGCAGTCATCGATGAGAAATTATGCAACTTTATGCGAATTTATGCAAACAATATTTGTTGTTATATAATATATACTTATGGCCAATTGAGTGTGCTTTATTGCACAAATGTTTGCCAAGTTATTTGTCCAGCCATTTAGTAACCAACAAAATTCATATTTCCATTAAATTGACTGCATTTAAATAAGTTGTTATTGCATTTTGCAGCTTTGTACACATATTTACTTTGTGAAATTTCATGAAGTCCTTCAGACTTAATTTAGTACATATTACAGCTCTTTAAAGTAGAAGTTACAGGCATTAGGACCATGTGTTAATTTAACTTAATAAACATATTTCAAGTTCAATTCTCACATTTTTATTTATATATTTGGCAGTACTTTATTATATTAATTACGTTTCCTGTGTTAGGGACCTTATAGAAAGTAAATTATATTTGCAGCTTTTACAATGGATTTCGCTACAAAATGAGAGAGCTACAGTGGACAAATAAAGTCCATTTTGATGAGTGTAAGCTTAATTGATTACTAAAGTTCACGTATAATAAGTAAGGATACTTTTTTCGTGAAATATATTTAATTATTCCACATTCGCTTTTCTAATAATGTCACATTTTTGAGTTGGAGTACTCTGCTGTAAATGTACTAACACTTAGCGAATTTACTTCTTTCTGTGATATTATTTTATGAAACACATTTGAGTGAATTTACCTGCAAATAAACAAAGCAATTAAATCTGTATCGCTTTGATTTGACAATGTGCAACTGACACATGTTTTTTAATCCTGCTTGTGTTTTATATAATGCGTTATTTTGTCCACATATTAAATATTGCAAATTCGGACGCTCACTTTGTCATTCCGACGCAGGGCGGCTAGTAAATCATAAAAACTGTAACACGTTTATGCATGATGCCCCAAAAAAAATACAAGAAGGACGTGCGGAAGTGATATCAAATTAAAAAAAAAAGATATTAAAGTGAATTCGAAAAAGTTATTGAACTTTGTTAAGGCCTAATTTAGAACGCATTCTTCATATCCAACATGTAAATGTGTCAAAAAACGCTAAACTATATGTGTATTTAATATATCTTGTGAAAAAAAAATACATTACCGTCTGAATTATATTCACTTATGTATAGATTTGTAGCTTTAAAAAAGTTTGCTCGAAAATATGATTTTATACGAATATGGTGTGTGTTGTAAATGACACCACTATAAATTCTTTAGTATACTTAGTAATCGAGTTTCTGAATTTTTATAATTCATTACTTGAAAATAGTCAACCGAAAACTCCAAGAACGCGGAAATATAATAAAATGAATTTCTGTAAGTAGTACCATATTGGTATATAATTTTAAATAACCGATAAGGATAAGATGGAATTTAGATGGAAAAAATGTCCAGATATTGCTGCAAGATGGTAATGCGACACATTTCACCAGAATACCAATATATACATAAGATATTCTGGTATTTCTTAATTTTCGAATACAGCAGAAATTCTCCATTGGCATATTCGCTTGGGTCATATTGTTCTGCGCACACAAAAGCACATTTACTCAAGCCACAAATGCAAAAGCGGTTTAAAGAAGAACAAATATATTATAAACCCAGAAAGCTACCGCAAAATGAAATACTTATTTCATAATTGGTAAATGCCAGAATGCAATACAGGAATGACATTCAACGTGAAATTCATGGCTTTTTATTGATAAGAAGCTGCTGACGTTTCGTTAAGAAGCAAATGTAATTATTGTACGAGCGTAAAGTCATTCATTGCTCACTTGAATAAATATCTTCAGATATATACGATACCGTACCAGAGCATGACTACATATTATATTTCCAATAGGCTTGCAAGTACTCGTGTCTTTATGTAAAGTCAAAATATGTATTACTGTCGGTATTTTAAAAAACCGTTTGCTGTCTGAAATTCTTGAAATTCCTTAATGAATTTCAGAAACCGTTAACCATTTTGTGTATTCATGTAAAATTTTGCAATACATCAACAATAAAACTCACAGTGGGGGGAGGAAAGCACATACTACGCAAATTAATTTTCATATATTATATACATCCATATGAATGTTGTTTGAACAACCTTAGCTTTGTTCAGGCTTATGACCTCCTTTGTCTGAATGAAATAGGCAACGTATTTGCTGAGCAGCAGCCCTGAATTGGCATAATGCGAGTCCAAAGTAAGTAAGTCTGCGCTACTTCATTGACTAAATGAGCTTCTTTGGCTTACTAAATCAAAGCTTCCAGCTGGGATCGGATTTCCATGAATATAGTGACTCCAATAAGGTTTAATGGGGTATTATAACATCATTGGCGCTAATTTACATATTATGCTTTTAAACTTCCCATTTTCATTTCAATTTCGCAGATTGCAGAAGAACGCAGTAAACTGTAACTGCGATGTTAATAGTAAACCAAAGCAATATGCGAGCGTCCAGCGGTCATGCTGTGTCCAACTGCTGCACTAGCTCCATTCAGTTTTGTAATAAAAACAGATTACAGCAAAGAGATATGAAGTTATTTATTGAGGGTAACTTAGTAAATTGCAACAGACACACTAAAATATTTACTGGAAATGAAACAAATTTTTCAGTCACTATGGCACTCTTTGATAAAAGTTCTAGTTTCAAGTAAACGTGAGTCGAAATCATAATTTTTTTAAATAAGCCTGACAAACAAGGCACTTCAAGATTCATTGATTATAAATCGAAAAATATTTTACCATGATAAGTGTTCAGTGGGTAATGGAAACAATATTATATTAATTCGAAAATTGGAAATCTGTTTTCATCCTCATCGTAAGTTTTCTACTTTTATACATCTTATCTAATGCCGAAGATGATCAGATTGACAAAAAATTAAAAATTTCTTCTTCTTTTTTCTTCCTGTAAACTGTTTTTCTTTATTTTTTTATTTGTATTTTAGTTTTTTCAAGCAAACTAATCTTCCCTTTAGGCATTTTTCGGCGCAAAGTTTTTGTTTCCTATAAAATGGTGTCTTGCAGCATGCTCACACTTGTGTGTAAGGGGAAAACAAGCCACTAATGTTGTTTTGCGTATCTTCCATTTTTCTCGGTTTCTGTGTTTTACCTTCCTTTTCTTTTAGTATCTAATAATACCTGTGGTTGGGCTTATTTTCTTTTCATAATTTTTGGTGCTTACACCCTGCTGACTTGCAGTCGCGCGTTCGACTCATGAATATTTTCGCGGAAAAGAAAGTTTTCAATAATGACATAATAAGTGTAATGTTGCCGCAATGTTGTTTAGAAGTTAGCATTCTTGACCGATATCAAAACCTTTGACAGTAGGCCAACACAAGGTAATAAAAATTATTTTAGTTAATTGTGTCTTGTATAATAATGCATGAACATAAAATCTATGCATATTATGTAGTCATATATGAAACTCGATAAGTAGCGCAAGTCAAATGAATTCTCGGCTATGTTGTATATGAGTTCTTATACCTCGACGTATATTAGCCCAATTCCCCTAAGTGAAGTGATATGGAAGTTAATTAAAAATTCGGTACTTGAGATTAGATTATGCTTATGAACTGTTTGCTCAGAGAAAAGCTTTCTCGAAACCGGTTTTTGACCAATAGCCTTATAGACTTTAGCGATTCCGATTTTTCCGATTTTTTTTTTGTTTTTTCTTTTTTTTGGTTTTTTTGGCTACCTGCAAACCTACTAGCTCGAAGAAAGTTAAAAATAAATAAGTGCGAAAAGGATATCATCGTGTTTTTGCTGTCACCAATTTTACTGCAATGTGTAATATAATGACATACTTTATTAAATATTAATTGAACCTTTCCTTGAATCCCCATAACTGCTCGGAATCAATCCATTGATGCAAGCGCTTCAGCAATCTGATTTTAATAGTTACTTTCTAGCTTCTTATAAAAAATAATAATATAAAAGATGTTTAAATTAAAGCACATTTTAAACGATTATTTAATGATTTGTTTAAATAAAAGGGCGTCTGGATAAAATGCCCAAGGAAATAATAATTCGTAAAATGATATTTGACCATCTTTCTGTTTCTTACATATCACGTCATTTTCAGCTGAATTTCTGAGCTTTATGGCTCCAAAAGCCATAGTCGTGTAAAAGTCCAAGTCGAAAATGAAGTAGCCTTAATGTTGACAAATCAATTCCACCTAAAGGACACGAAACATCATTTATTTGGTAAAGTATAAAGTATACCATTTCGGATACACCTATGATAAGTGTTGAACAAATGAAGGAGTGCGCCAAAGCTTTTCGTCTTAAATTCATTTTCCGCCATTCTGCTGTTCTAACTACTTGTGACCCAATTGAGTTCAACTTATTTTATTTCCACAGTAGTCTCAATTCATTTCAGCAAAAGCAATCGACCTGAATGCCTTCAAGCACATGAGCACTAAAATAAAGAGGATTTCGTTCGAAGATAATGTGGAAAATGAACCATGAACCCATTTATTTTATGCGGATAATTGACCGTGAAGCATTGTCTTAAACATTACAGCTGAGATCTTTTCCAAGCATAGTAATCTTTTTCATATTGACTTCATTGACATTTTTGCAAGCTGCCTGTACACGTAAATATGGAAAGATAAACAAAGCAGATGTTTGAAAGGTAAATAATGAATAAATAGTACTTGCTGTAGTTACAGCTATTTCAACCATTCGAAATTGTTTGGTTAATTGGATTTTCAATGCGGACAGCAGTGTGCTGTGTTGTATTGGAATTAATTCCGCTCCAAAAAATAATGATTTATTTTCATTACAATTTCATTTAATTATTTTTGTGTTGCTGCTTTTATGATGTATTTTTCATCTAAAATAAAATGAAAATTTGGCGCGTATAACAAATAAGAGTTACAGACTCGAACTCAACTGCAGTGTCCTTTTACCATTGTTTAATGTTTTTATGTAAGCAGATAAACACTTATTTGACAATAGAAAACATAGACTATTTATTGAGGTAAAATATTATGTTTACCCTAGATTAGTTAAAAATAAATTGAATAGTGTAGTAAACTAATAATTCATTCGGAGCTTTTAGGCTACACAATTTTTAAAAGATTTTTTGCTTTGTTTGCAAAATGTTTCATTGATTAATATCATTTCTGCAATTTGAGTTTATGATGCAGTTTTCTGACGACTCATTATAATCTATGCCTTCATCATGAGTTGATCGAGCTGTTATTATTGACTTTATAAACTAACTTTTTTCACATCAGAAGTTTCCAAGCATTCTGCCATGTTTAAGTGGGCAAGAAACATACAGCAAGAAAATTTTCCCTTTTTTTTATTTTGTTACTTTCATATTTTACCCCAAACTATTTAAAAAATTTTGGTTTCTTTTGACGGCGTATATTTAGTTTCCCACGATGTTTGCAACACCCAAAAGGAAACTCAGAGACCCTATAAAATACATATCGATATACCGATATTCATCTGTTCTGTCTGAAATCTTTAACATGCCTGTTTCTCCCAAAAAAGGCGCTTATTTGTAAGAACCGCAGATATTGAGCCACTATACATGTATCTGAAACTGAAAGAATTACTGTACCATCACTCGCTCAGTGGAGCGCCTGTAAGCCATTGCGTATACGTAAATTAAAAAGAGATTGAAATAAAATGGTATTGAACGTATTTCGTACATTAGAACCTATGATGGAAGGAAACTAAACCATTCAGCTATAGAAAAGCCAAAATGTACTATGTTTGAACAAGTAATTGTATTTCAAGGACTTTGCAAAATGAAAATCCGCACTACATTTAATGTGCTGAACAAATTGGAGTAAGCGAATTTTTCATAACTGTTCCTTAATTATTTTGTTGATCTGCATATTTACTTTCTCAATTCCATCCAAAGAGATCTCTTGACTTCACTTTAACTCCCTCAATTAGCAAGCGCTCGTCGTGATATTAAACCTACTGTTCAAATGAAGACTGAGTGTCTGCAGGTGCTACGTTTTGCATACATATTTTTAAATGCACGCAATAAGCACCAATGTAAAGTATATCTATCTCCAAAGCGAACGAAGCCGAAGTTCGTGACAGCAGCAATGGCAATGCAAGCAACAGCTTGTGCTTCGTTATCGGCACTTACATCCTCTTGGTAATGAAGCCGGAAAGAGTGTTGAAACGCAAACGATGTGCCGAGGCGTAATAAAAAGGGTGAAGCCGGGCAACGCAGTGTTGAATAAAAATAAAATCTCAGTTTTTATGAGGTTTCAAACCACTGGAATTTGCTTGCTGTGTGCTTCGCAATTGCGTAGAGTTCAATGCTTTCGTATCGCATCCCATGCGAATCCAGCCACGTTATCAGTTATCCTCCTTCACAGCTCCTCCACCATAGTCAAACGAAACCCTTTGGAATATCCGTTACATAACGTCACGTAGCAGCGTGTTAAATTAAATCCAACGGCTGAGACTGTGCCCAGTCGAGCCCCCCCACACCGAGGCGGTTGAAGGGCGAAAACGCCAAGGTGGCACCAGGTATGTCGATGTCAATGAGAACGTGATCAACTGTAAATGAAGTGTTCAGATGTTCATTTGTGGTGTGACATCAAATTTTATTTCTTTATTCCTGCACTCGTTGGCGGAACTCTTACTTTCATTCGCAGTTTTTATTTTTGTCTTGTTTTTTTCTATTTGTCGGCTTTTAATTCGATTTACACATTTTTGTTTGACTGGAATTTAGTTTAATCATCAAAATACGTATTATTTTCGTTTCGGCATATGATTCAGTTTTCTTGGGAATTTGATGTTTGAACCAATACAAGCATAAGTAATATCCAATATTGAAAACACTCTTGAAAATATTCAACACCAACCGTTCATAGTACTTACTGACGCTGCAAATTTGTGTCGTTAATATAGTTCCTTACCTGTTCTATACTCATTACCAACAAAATAATGTCAAGTCATTTCAGTTAGTTGTTAGTCTTGACACGGTTGCTATCAACCTATTTGCTTTTACTATCGAATACTTGTTAATGGCAACAAACTCAATGAATAGCAAGGGAATATGCAGAGCAGGCATGGAAGCAATCCAAATACTGTGTTATCCTTTTATGCGAAAATGCTACCAAAGCACACTGCTTCGATCAATGTTTACAAAATTCGACATACTGCATCAAACTCAATGGTCCATTAAATGGGTCCAAGATATTGACAATAGTGTCTATAAGACAAACAAAATATTATGCAGAGCATAAGTCAAGTATGGTGTGAATAATGCATTCCACATCCTCTACTTCGTATGCTGTTAAGTTATCATGTGCTCATTTGTTGAATTTTGGTTAGCACTTACTCGTATGTATGGTACAAACATTGGTGAGAAAGAAATTGGTTTTAGTTGTAAAAGCTACTTGAGCACCTCTGGAGATTTGGTGTACTAAAATGCATAACAGTTTGAATGCTCTTTGGTAGTTTTCACTATGTGGAATAGATTTGTCATTTGTTGTGTGTGTATACGAAACTGTAGGCAATAATCCTCACTTGCTGAATAGTAGTGCCTATTTCTAATAGAGCAGTTTTTCTCTGTAAGTTAGCTTGTTTTTCTTCCACAAGTTTAAGTGGGTCGGAAAGGTAATCGTGATTGTGCTAATATTTTTGTTGAAAATGAAATTTATTTGAATTTTTGCTTGCTTTCACGATTATATAAGATTGTACTGCTTCTACACTTCCAGAGTTGAGACGTGATCCAAATTAATCACAAACTACTAATATGACACTTTCACTTCAAATTTGAAAAAACGTCTTATCAAAATTATTAGTATTAAATATATTGATTTATATATCACTTCACCGCGTTGGTGATGCATGGCGGATACGTAACTAAGCGTCTGATCTTTGCTCGGTGTTCCAACAGATACGCATATCACATGATTATCACCACTTGTGCTCGTACAAATGGAAGCAGAAATATACATGCATATTCCTACGCCATGACAGAAATTCAAGCAAGTAGTCCGAAGGAGGCTTAGTGCGGTGGCTAAAATTTATGAACGTAAAATATCATTACATAATATTGCCTTAAGAGAAGACGATACAACACAGAAGAGTGATGGGATATATTTGTGTGTTTAGATAGTATTCATACCTCATAAAAATTTGTAGAAATATTTGTACGGCGAAAGCATATATGAAGAAAACTGCGGGTAAATAAATGATAGGTGATTTGTAATAAGTGAAAGTTTGCAAAGAAAAAAGCAATCATTGGCAAAGCTCTTCCCCTCTCATCTTGCTCGCCGTAGAAGGCACAATTCACGTTCTTATTCGGGTAGGTTTGGCACCACCGTCATTTCTCGAAATTTCGATGTCTTTTGCAACAAACAAATTAATAGCATTTGTTGGAGTTGGGCAATGTTTTTACGATTTGCTTTAATTTTACATCATTTTAAAGAGAAACTTTTAGAAATTTGCTAAGGACAAATAAAGTACATTTCTATATATATTCTTGAAAGATCAAACGGTTGCCAAATCGATCATATTTATATATATTTATGTAGTGCTGGTTGTAGGGTGACGAACAACTGACGAAGACAGTGTATTCACCTTAAACTTGACGAGAAAACAATGACATAACGAAAGACGAAAAGCGACGGCTCGGACATTTTTAAAAAGAAAAGACGAACGAGCAGTACGAGTTATACCGCAGAGAAAAGAAGACCTAAAATCTTAAGAATGTAAAGAAGTTACTTTTAACTATTTTAACTATTTGAACTATTTATTTCTAAATAAATAATTTTATAAAACCTAACACTGGTTTTATTACTGGAAAGGGAGCTGACCAGGTGAGAATTCCTACATTTATTTATTTTATATTTTATATATATTTAATAAATGCAGATATAATAATGTTGAAGGTAACAAAAAATTTTGATCTGAAAGAGCAAGATTTTCAATATATGCGCATAAAATTGCACTGCAGAAGCACTTTACCTATAAAAATGCTTATACGTGAATAATCGAAAATAGTTCAATAGAATATAAGGAAGAAGCTGCCAAATACAGAAATAATATTTTCGATAGCTTGCTTGTGGCCATGGTTTCTGACATGTTGTCCGTCCTTTTAATATAACCGTCTTAACGTACGTCTTCCTTAGCGGCTGAGTGAGCATACGGAAGCCATGAAATGTTACTTGCTTGGCACTTGCTATCACAGAATGTATGAAAGTTGTACAGTTCTGCTTTCGCTTATTTGCCATGTTGACATTTATATTCACGTAGTAAGCCGAGAGATATTCTGCCACTTCCTCTGGGATTCAGTACACTTTCCTTTTATACATATTCTTTTGGGAGAGCCTTTCTCCTAGTATTTGCAATGCATTTCGATGAATATATCTGGAGGCTGCTCATGGCTTTTTATAGCCATTTTTGTTTTCGCTTTTGTCTAGAAAGATACCTACAAATTTTATATAATTCAATTATGATTTTTTATGTTCTTGCTTCATCAATTTTATGACAACATCTTTTGGTCATTGGCGACATGGTTTTATAGTATATGATTATTATATGTATGTATAATAATATATCAAGAACATCTGACTATCAAAGTCCGGCATAAATTCAAAAGAATTTGGGATCCTTTGAAAAGTGTATGTGAACATCAGCACTTATTTTGCGTAAACACTCTTATTTCGAATATAATATTTGTGAAAGTTTGGAAAACAGAATACTGTAAAATATAAACCAATAATGCATCATATAATTTTTTGGTAAAGTATTGATATATGGAATACTTAGACATTAAAAGCCTACTAGAGATCTTGAAATTGTGACACTAACGTCAAACTAAACCGGTTTTCTCAGCATGACATGAAATTCATTAACTTGTAAACTTGAACTTTTTTAGCTGCTGAGCTTTGTTGAAGGGACTTTGTATAATGGTCTGGTTAAATTCAGACAATTAATTTCTTCATTGAGTTTTTTTCAATATTCTGGAAGCGGTTTTGGCTAATTATAGTATCTAATTCGTTGAATTGTTTGAGAATAACAGATATTTTATAAAAAAAACATGCTTATTATTTTTATTATTAACTTAATGAGTATGACCCTTAATGAGACAAATATTTTAAAATCGCACAATTTAAAAACAAACAAGTTCGATTTTTAATACAAACTTACAATTTCAACTAGTAAGTATAAATAGAGGCAATGTTACTCAAGTAGCTTAAAAACATATGAGTACATCCAACTTATATAAATAAAGAAAATAGAGTTCCAGAGTGCTTCTAAGATGTGTATGTTCTCGTATATCAAAGGGTATAGCTTTTTCACACACGTGCTAAGAATAGCCCGCCAAATCACCCCTTTTTGGTAATCACTTGAGCCACATTGAGGTTAATTGCATTTTTGGCACTGAACCAAGCTGCTTTGTAAAATGTATGACATTCTCAGGACATGCTTTATATGCTCTGAAATTTATGGTAGCTACTTTTCCGAGGCTAATTACGAATTTCGGCCATCAGTCAATTGCCAATAAAATTTTGTGACACATTTGTTGCATGCACCTGAACGCCTTATGGCAAGCAAACCACTGAAGCATGTAGTGAAAGTATATGCAGAAGACTACACTCTGAGACAACAAACCAGTTTGGAAAATGTATGTTATTGCTTTTCTAAGCAAGTTCTGTATGAGTATGTGTACATGCGACTATAAAATCCGTTAACTCTTCGATTAGGCAGACTTTTAAATGAGTATGTACCCAAATACGATGGGTAGCCAGCAACAACAGAGATTTAATTTTTTTTTTTAATTACGACGTTCAACATATTAAATATGAATATCTCAGATATAAACTGAATGTGTTTAGTTCTATATGATTTACTTACATTTCGCTCTGTTCAACTCTAAGATTATCTCCTTTTTAGGCTTCTACTAGCCGCAGCATGAGTTGTGTGTGTTAAAGGTCAAATGCTGTCAAATTTATTTCCTGATTCAAATTAAATATGAAACTATATGTCTACACTCATAACTTAACTTCACTTAAGCTTGTCTATAAACTCTTCAGGCATGCCACGTTATATAAAAATACAGATATACATACAGTAGAATATGTTTGTATGCATATGGCTTACGGCAATAAAGATTGTGCCATAGTAGTCTATCACATAATACTACTATCTAAGCATAAAATTTGTGATTTGCTTCCGGCTTATGTATTGTGCCGGAATGCTATTGCAATGTATAACTTTGAATAGCTTCTATCAATGGAATTTTATCTCATCAATTTGACATAAAAATTGATTTCAATTTCAATGAAAGGACATCTTGTGAGTAATTTGTTTTACCAGTAAGTGCTTTGTAGATATTTTTAGTGTTGTTTGTGTGTTTTTGAATCAAAAATAATAAAGTTTTTCATATCCTGGCAGAGCTTAAATTTTTTTATCTTATATATCAGAGTAATACAATTTTTACTTACTTTAAAAACTTAAAATCAAAATCTAAAGATAAATTTACTAAACTTAAAAAAAAGGGATATTTTATCTTCTTCAGATTACTGAATTGCACGAGCTTAAGAAAATATTATTTTTAAGATATTTTTAAGCGTGTATAAAATACATCCTCAATCTAATCAATGTATATAAAAAACAACTTCATTTCCCTGAGTAACATGAAAGCACCAAAGATTTATTGTCATTAATATGCATACTTTTTTTGACAAATACCTAAAAGTTAGTTCTTCAAAGTTATTTGCAGAAAATATGACTCTTTAGTAATTTTTGCTCTACAAAATGATGATGAGATTATTTCCCACATTCCCAACAAAATATTTTCTAATATTTATACCTACGTTTCATAGCTATTTCCTAACGGCAGCCACGAACTTTCTCAGCTTTTTCCACGTAATCCACCATTTATTCCAATTTAATATTCCACATGCAACTCCTCTGGCAGGCAGGTATGTAACAGGTGCTCAAAGCCGTTTGGCAGTTCCCTTAAATGGTGGCCGCAGAAATCAGCTCACTTTTTGGTGAACCACAGAAAGCGCTATGGTATATTGGTTACACACATATGAAAATAAAATAAAAAAGTTTCATTGCCAAACAAACAAGCGGAAGCGTGAATATCTAGCCATAGCTCGTTTACTAACTGCATAACCGTATATGAATGCTAAGATACTATTCTGATGTTCTCTTATACACTGACAAATTACAAGTTGATATGCAGGCTATATAAGGACATAGGGACACGATACAGCAAACTCTCATTATACCCTGAACAGGGTATATTAAGTTTGTCACGAAGTTTGTAACACCCAGAAGGAAGGGTCGGAGACCCTATAAAGTATATATATAAATAATCAGTATATCGAGCTGAATCGAGTATGCTTGTCCGTCTGTCTGTCTGTTTTTAAGATATCCTTTTGAAAATTTTCAAATGTCATTTTCTCTTCAAGCAGCTTCTCATTTGTCGGAACTGCCGATATCGGACTACTATAACATACAGCTGCCATACGAACCGAACGATAGGAATCAAGCGCCTGTATGAAAAACTTTGGCATTTGACGTGTTATCTTCACGAAATTTGCCATGGACTACTGCTTAAGGTAACAATATAATCTCCATAAAAAATTTTCAGAACGGATTAATATAGCTATAGCTTCCATACCTTCCATCTCCTCCATAGCTTCTATTTTCTTCTTTTCTATTACACTTCGCTGATACTTTCGTACTTCCTCTACATCTTATCACAAACAAACGTAAATTAGCTCCGAAATGGTACCGAAGCTCGAACGTCGCGCATCAGAAGGAAATCTGAATGCTGTGAATAATTAAAAGTGGCAAATTCCAGAACAGCTTTTCGCATACACATGCTGCATATTGAAGAGCATTTGTATTGGTGTCAGCAAGTTTGCATTGTGAAACCGAAACGACGACCACAAAATGTTGCTTTATTTGCAAGCATGCAGACTCTGCCAAAATGCCACTTATGCATGCAAACAACCAGAATTCACGTTGTAAAATGTTTTGCAGTGGTTGCAACCGCCGCATGATTTGATGAAACGCGGTGCACGTTCTCGATGATGGCATCTATTTCTCGCGTTGTTAAGCCATGAAAAATACATTAACATGGGTACGTGACTGAGTGGAGCATCAGCGTTTAGAAAACTGTCTTTTTACGCAGGTAAAACTCAACGACGCTTGGATATTTTCTTGTTACATGTAGACATGCTAGGAAAATTTGCCGAGAAAATATTGGGTGGAACTACCTGGGGACAGCATGCCACATAAGTGAGGTTAGAAGATTCTCGTTTACCCTGTTATGCAATTAAGACCTCGGTTTTATCCGGGTTATATTCGCTATGTATGGTGTTCTGTGTAAATAAACATATTAGAAATTTTATTATCGGTCAATAAAAAATATTTTGGTAAAATTCAGCTATTATTTTACTATTACTTCAAATTTTCGAAAACAATATATATATATATTTTTTCAAGTTTGCTGAATAATTTTTGCGACAAGTGCAAATATTCAAATTTTGAACGGTCATCTAAACAGTGTGTGTGTGTATGTACGTGCAATAAAAATTCCCCCTAGCGACACTGAACAACCAAGGTAGGCAAAAAGGTGCTTCAAATTTTACACATTTGTATGCAGCTTGAATTGAAGGAGCTTCCGGTAGTTTCTCTGACCATTTGTTTGATCACCTGATGACGCATGTGCACTTGTGTGTGCGTGCACCTTCGATTAGCGGTGATTATTTGTTGCCAGTGCAACTTGAGATGGTAAAAAAATATTTTGGATTTTTTTGTACTGTTCATATTCTTTCGAGCTGACACGGCAAAAACAATGAAATTTTTAAAACTTACACGTGGCGCTTCGTGATTTCAAAAACGAATTACCTTGTCGTTGGCGTTGAGTGGAGGCCATTTTTTTCTAAAGTTAAGCTTTATAGGAGTTTTAGTTTAAAATCTAATTGCTAAAAATTCAAAGTCTCAAAAAAAGTTTAAAATTTCACTCATTTAACTTTGTTTCCATGAAAGTTTGAATGTCATGCTAGTAGATAAGCTGATTTCATTTCATGTCAAAAAAGGAAAAGAAAATGAAAAAGCAAATGTACGTATATAAACTCCAATACTTATATACAAACATGTTTGTATACATACCAAAGCAGGGAAATCTCAGGCTTATGCTTATGCAAAATTTTTTCACACACATGTATTCTAGGCCTCACCTCGTCTGTAGTTTAAGCATCTAAAACGCAAAAATAATCCAAAATACCTTGCCCTGGCAATCATGCACCTTATTGTGACATCTTCACCACATCGTGCCCTAGAGCTTTAAACGGCAGACTATTGAAAAGTTAAGTTTACTATAACACTAACGAAGGAGATTGATTTTGCACTTTGCTCCGAAACCGAATGCCTCTCTCTTTTTCTAATTCGTAGCATAGTTACGTAAACGTTCTTCATTTTGAACTCAACCATCTAATACCAAATGCTTTTGTGAAGGGAATATCCACTTTAATTGATGCTTAAGCATCCGGAAAAAGCACACTAAATTTCAAGGCTCGCTTTATGTTCACATGGGTGGGGGTGGAGACTTTCCACCGTTCGTTTATTGTTGTAAGTACGAAATTTTGGATGATGTACTAAATACCTACGGGGCTTTAAATAACTATAAACTTCTGCTAACATCTTAATATTTAAGCGAATTTGCATAAAACATATTTTTAAACACAATTCCGAGAAAGAAACTTCCGCCGTCAATATATTTGTTCTTCCTTTATGCCACTTTTATCTGCCTTCTTTATTTCACCAAGTAGAGCAATTTGTATCCCTTATTATTTGATTCGACTAATAAAATATAATTTTCAACAATAGTAACTAATTTACGAGTAATATTTCATTTTCGTCTGAAACAGCAGCAAAACAGAAACTATTCTATATATAAAGTTAGATTGAATTAGGAGGATATACTTTCTGCAGCATATGCTTGGAGTAAGTGTCCAAAATGCCTGCCTGTTATTGGCAAGAACACATATTCGGTTTGGAAGTTAAATAAAGAATTTATTTCAAAGTACCGCAACATTAAAAAATAATTTATTTATTACTGACAAACATTTTAGTGTCCAAATGCGTTTTTTTCAAATTAACAAATATACTGAGAGTTATATAGATGCCTAAGAATCTCGCAGACGCGTATAAGCTGGAATACAATCTCTTCGTTTGCCTTCTCATACTGTCCTTATGTGATTAAGTCAATTAGCGGCTCCGTTTCAACTGAGGAATATTTGCATAATAAGTCCGTTAAAGCAAGTCCTTATATGAGTGTGAGAATCCGTTAGAAAAAGTGTTTTCCTTAGGCAATTACTTCAATGCGCTTATCTACTATTTAATTGCAGAGCTACTCGCTTGGAAAACTGCTGAGTTAGTCAACTGATTTATACGGAAGCTCATTCTAGGAAACGCATTTACTTTCAAGCAGGCCCTGCCAATGAAATGAACCAGAAATATTTTCCTATATCTATTTGCTACTTTAAGAATTTTTCTTTTGCGGAATGTGATTTTGATGGGATGATAAATAGCAAGTTGTATATATTTGAGAAAGTATAGAAGCAACTTAATGGGAAGTCAATGAAGTTGATGGTGTAAGTGAACGTAGAAACAGAGCTAGAAGACAGTGCTTTATGACGTTTATAGCGTTTTTTCGATATACAAGAGTCTTGAAAACAGGTCAATGGTGGAATCTGATAGAACAAAAGTTTACAAAAACTAATGTATAACTAATTCTTAGGTATATTTTTCATTAATTTTTTAAAGTAGCATAATTTATTTATTTTTTATACCAAACTTTAATATACATAAAAAAAATCATGATAGAAATGTTACATACCAAACATACCGAAGTCTACTTTAAAAAGATAAATTAAATAAAAGGCAAACATACTAACCAGAGTGGGTGAGTAGTAGATGAAAGCGTTTGTGCAGAATTTTATAAAATAAAAAAATAAATATTTGTGAAAATGCAAGAGAAAACAAAATAACAAGTGTTTGCGTTCTCTATTCACTGTTTTTATTTGCCACATGCTTTCACATGCGAACAAATAAATGGACGAGAAATGAATGCTTGACCACTTGTAGCTGCAGCCATTTCATGCTTAAGCGCACCGTACATTTGTATGGGTGCGTAGGTGCCCAACATTTTAGTTACAAACGCAATTCGCTTGCCTGGCAAAACAATACTTTTCTACGAGATGTTCTATTCCTCGCTTTCACTACACTAACATTCTATAGAAACAATCACACACGTGCATTTTTGGAGAACAACGGCAAAATAGCAACGAATATGTATGTTTGTGCTTGGCGAAACTCATGGTAACATCTATGTGGGCACCACTGAACTCTCCACTGGTGCTAAATGACGATAAACTATAGTAAATATAAAGTCAGTTGTAATGAGCACTGAAGTACAGATTCGTCCAAAACTGTATGGTAAGCATGAGTAAGTGATATGGTGGTGTTGATCGTAGTGGTAACCGAGCGAATTTGAGAGAACATAATTCGGTATTCAGGCTAGCTGTCTGTAAATTTATTATAAATTTCGAATTCAAAATACTTACCTTCCATTATATATTTGCAACAAATTGTCTTTATATATTCCTGCAACATGCTTTTACAGACAACAAATCATTTGTGCAACCTAAATACATAAGTATATGCATATCGTTTACATCGAATATTAATATTAAATCAGAAGTAAATACAATACGTCACTAGAGTACCGGAATTATTAATCAGCAAATGTGATATAACGAAATTTCAATATATGCTAATTTATCCTTATCAGAAAACAAAAGAGAGGTTTGTAAGGAAATGTACTCGCTTGCAATTTAATGTCCTATCGTTGCTCATAATTTTACAATTTCAAAAAATTAAAAAAATTTATATAACAAAAATATAAATTATCGACGAAAAATAATAATGTAAATTTATTCACGGGAAGAATAACAAAACTAAATGAGAAACGTTAACAACAATGAAAATAGCATCAAAATAATTGGCAACTAAATCGTTTATAAGATCGTAATATTTGTTGGTGTTGTTATTTCTGTAGCGCTGGTAGCGAACAACATCAATTATTTATTTTACTGAATATGTATGCACATAAATTTCCTGGATCTACAGAATAAATAACAGTTATAAATACATATGTCCAGCAAGAACAATAAAATAAAACATGTGTTGTCGGTCTCGAAGGACGGAGAGTGGACTTCATGGACAAAAGTGTTGCTACAAATACATATATACATGAAGTTCAGTACATAAATGTGTGTAATAATCGCTAAGCATATTTATTAACATTCTGAGCGAATGTTCACACTTGAACAGATAGCCAATGCGGGTAACTGCTTGCCTTGACCTGTAACACACCGTGGGTGGTCAAGGGTGAGTGGGAGGCACGTATCAAGCGTGTGAATTTATTGTAATTTAATAGATAATCGCAAGATGTTGATGAAGTGCGAATGAATTATGGAAGACGTATGTGTGCGTGTATGAAATGTAATAATTTATTTTTGTTAAATATGCTTTTGTTGTTATTTCGCCACTCTCAACGCTTTGGTTAAGTGGTTTCACACTATAAGTAGACGAGGAACATAAATCAAAAATGCCGTACACTATATATGAGAAACATAGACCGCTCAACAGTTCATTATTAATAACGTATGAGAGTAAATACAGTACGGCATACTACTATTACTATTGCTACTTTCACACTCACATACTATCTATACCATATACGTACGTATATATTATATTTAATTTGTACGAAAGAAAGAAGCTCTGTTTATGTGATTTTCTCTTCTTTTACAAAGCAACTGATTTAAATATTTTCAGCAAAAATGCCACAAATTCACTATCGTCTCACATTTATCATTCAAATCCGTGCGAACTACCATTTCCGTCTGCAACAATTAACATCTGCTACAGATCATAAAAATAAGATGCATTTGCAACGGAAGCGACTTGGTTGCATGTGAGCCGTTTGTCCTTTATAGTCAGCGTATTTTCACTCATTTAATACCCATTTAACTAGCACAAACCGATTACAACAAATGTGATTTACACTAAGGTCTTATTAAAATGACCATATGTTACCACGTCAGGCTCCTATGTATATGTTATGTGCTCTTTGATCTGAGTTTTTCAAGGTTTTAGCCTTAATGAGATGTTACATATTTATATATATTTATGTGTTTATATCCCGTCATTATTGAAATATAGTATAATGGAATGTAAATATATAAATTAGTCTTTTCCTATTTTATTGTCTTTTTCTAATTTCCCTTATAATTCCTTATACTGTGCCAACGCTTAATAAAAAATATTTGGGCTGTTCACGATGAGGCGGTTATCGGGTTATGTGGTTATGTGATGAAGTAAACAACAATAAATTGCGGTATGACAATGTAACCAACTTTCACCACCCCAGGCCCTTGTTTGCAGACTATGTGGTTGTTTGCTTATTTCCAGTGTTAGAAAGTCGTTGGAATTTTACTAAATGGCAGCATAAAAAATAAATAAAACTAAGCGAATGGCATTTCCATTTAGATTTTCTTATTGGTAATACTGCTATTAACAGCTGTTTTTKGTTTACAATTGCATTGTGACACTGTTCAGGGCGCAAGATGTCTGCAAATTTTATACAAAGAATTTTTTGAACCCTTAAAATTGGGATATTTTAATAAGCACATACCTACCTATAAAGTCTATTTCCTGAATAGCAGAACTTATTTTAAATYCAATTATGTTGCTTTTTAAACTTTATTTAGGCATTTGAGAGGTAGGAATTCCATTGAACTTAAACTGTAAACAATGAACAGCTGTTTGTGTAAAAATAAGCAAATAACCATACAATATAGGATGTTCACGGAGCATAGAGGTTATTTTTAATCTAATAACCACATAACCCGATAACCACCTTACCGTGAACAGTCTAATTATTATTAACAGTAGTAGGGTATTTTCAACGCATTACATATTCTTTGCAAACACATACATCATTTAGTAAGTGCGATTACTCATATGCAACACAGATGTTAGGTTTCAATTTCAATTAATTTCTAAACTTCAATAGAAGTATGTATATGCAGAGAGTAAAAATTAGTTCTTTCAGAAGAGAAAACGCCAGCTGCCAATTTCGATCTCAGCAAAGATATGAAGAAGAAAGGTTCTTTCCATATACTTCCGCTGTTAATGCAATGTATCCAACAACTAGCCAAAAAAGCAAACATATGTACAAATACTCACAAACACCACTATATTATATCAAATATGTATATTCACACACACAAGATTTGGTCTGGGTCTACTCTTGCGAAATGTGTGATTATGCGGTTGTAACACTGTTTGGGCAGCAATCGATGTATGTCGGTCGGTCGGTTGGTCACCTGTTTGTATGCATACAGGTCGAATCAAAATCCAGCAAAGCATTCGAAACGCACGCTAAGTGCATAAATATCTATGAATATATAAAAATTAAAACATTAAATAACAAAATTCAGAAATGTTCGCTATGCAATGATCTACCAGTTTTTTCATCTGTTAAAAGATCACTGAAATTAAGTTTACATATTATAACCCCCAATAGTATGTTGAATAGTTTTTCATGAAAATTAAAGGTAAACTTTATAGAAAGATTTCAGCTTCACTAAACTTTTTGATGTGTAATAGGAATACCACGCATTTGGTTTCGACCAAATCAACATAAATACATACATATGTAAATTTGCTCCACTTCAGTAAAATGCACATCTCAAGCTAACACATTACACTCACTCAAGATATAATATATTTAAGAAATAAATTCGATAAAAAGTAAATTTTTCTACCTTGAAACCCTAACCCCTCCCTTAACTAAAAGGGAAGTATATGTAAGATAAGAGAAATGGGCTAAGAATCACATCGTAGAATATTTTATCGATAAAGTGTTTGACTTATCAACAAGTTCAACACCCAACATGTATATGGCCAATTGGAATCGATACAAGAGAGTAGTTATTCAAGTCTCCAAAACCTTTAACTTTGTTTTCTATGAATAACAACACTTCTTTATGATTGAAGAATTTAGTAAAGCGGTCATGCAGGATTGCTAATATCATCTACGTAAAAACTTCCAAAGTTTCTGAAGAGCTTAAAATACTTTTCCGACTTTTTATAAAAATTGAATCAAGTAAAATATATATCGTCTTTCATATCGTCGGGGTATGTCGACGTATGGGGGCCGATTGCGTTTAATTAAAAGTTTATTATTTTTTGTTCAAACGTTATAAAACTTAAATTTAATATATATATACAAATATATGATTATGGGTGTGTATATTTCCAATATTGATTAATTGTTACTAAGTTTGTATAAGCTAGTGTTAGAGTTGAGTGTTTCTATAAACACGTATTGTGGTGATTCAAATATCTATATGTATGATTCCTTTTGCGTGCTGGGTTTATTCCCTCGTTGTGGGTGTTTGAAGATTACGCTTGGTGGATTCCTGCAACTGGGTTGTATCCGTATTGTTTTGTGTAATAACTTGTGATTGTACTTATTATAATGTATCAATGTGACGTGTACTTTATTATAATTGTTCACTTTAAAATAGTTTAGCTCTCATAAAGTATCAAATCGAATGAGAAACCAAACTCACTGGAAAATTGTACACTTGCACGCAAGAAGAAGTGGTTGTTCACCATTTGCATATTGAATCCTAAACGTATTGTGCAAA
>NW_017535463.1:292817-331406 GCF_001853355.1 Bactrocera latifrons
GGTATATATAACCCTATATCTGACTCTTTTAGTTTTAGGACTTACAAACAACCGTTATGTGAACAAAACTATAATACTCTCTTTGGCAACTTTGTTACCAGAGTATAAAAATACTTATAAATACCACTATATTACCTTTTACATATATACTTATAAAGATACACACAAAATTGGGATAACATGCAGGGGAATACAATTTTGAACTCCAAGCTATGTGGTTATGCGGTTGTAACACTGTCTAACCAGCAGTCAATATGCTTGTTTGCGTGCAATGGCTCCAGATATGAACACAGGTTAAAACAAAATCCAGCAAAGCACTCAAAATGCACGTTCAACATTTATCTAGATAAATATCAAGGAATATATAAAATTCAAAATAATTAAATGAAAAAAATCAGAATTTCTTTTCTGCATGAACTACCAGTTTTTCATCTGATGAAAAATCAATATTTGGCAGACAAAAACAACCAAAGTTTTAAGTAAAGTTAATTTTTTAAACGCTTTTTCCTCTCAATTTTAATTTTTTATTTTGAAAGGTAAACTTTATGGAACTCCATCAGCTTCACTTAACTTTTTGTTGTGCACCTACAAACATATGCACGCACATTGTTTTATCAAACTAATGCAACAGTTCATTCCCGACTCCTTATTTCGGATCATGAGAAGTTGAGTAAGATCAAAATTTCGTAAGAAAAGCTGTTGGGATTGAATGCTTAACTATTAAATATATCCACAAGCCATAACTCATCTTATGTATGTATATTTGTTTACATTGAAACTAAACTAGTAAACATAATAACATTAAAAGGGAAATAGAAAAAGTGGCACGCATAATAATATGGGGTAAATTTGAACTTGTATTTCATTGTTCGGAACACATAATTCCTTCTTAGTCTTGTCACTTAGACAATCTTAATTTTGATGCATTTCACACAACAGAAAATTCCTAATTAACTCTTATAATCACTTTTGGGTATTTACACTGCATGTCGTTATATATGTATGTAGTTTACAGTAATTCTTGTAAGTGAATCTAATTATTTGGCTTAGATAGTTATACTTAAAGCATATTCTATGTAATTTAAGTCGATAAGCAACTACAATACATCTACGATCAATAGAAATCCGAAGTTTTACTGTTCAACAAATTATTTTACCAATAATTTGAAGTGCATAAGTAAGCATGAGTAAAACAGCAGTTTATTCAAGGTAAGAGAAATCGACAAAAAATTACATCGAGATGATTGCGGGGCAATATGAATTTCTGCTTACACTTGCTCAAAAAACTCATGGTTATTCCATAAAACTCTTATTTTATCAACAAGCTTGACACCAAAAGTGCATACGCCATACACATATGTACATAGTATTGTCTGCAAATAAGTTCTCGTTATTATACCTCTGTCTTTCCGTCCGTCTGTATATATACGAACTAGTCCCTCAGTTTTTAAGATATCGTTTTGAAATTTTGCAAATGTCATTTTCTCAATTTGTCGGCACTACTGATATAGGACCTGTATAAAATATAGCTGCCATACAAACTGAATGATCGGAATGAAGTTCTTGTATGGAAATCTTTCACATTTGACGAGTTATATTCACGTAATTATCACGTAACAATATAATCTCTGAAAAAATTGTTCAGATGGGATTACTATAGCATAAGCTTCCATACAAACTGAACACATAGTTACTGACAGAAATGCACCTGTGATGGGTATTTAGCTTCGGTGCAACCGAAGTTAACTTTTTTTCTCTTTTTTACCTTTAACGGCTGGCAAAGCTGTTGGCTAGTTTTCTATGAAAAACAGTCCATTTTTCATGATTGAGGACTTTAGTAAAGCGATCATGCAGGATTGCTAATACCATCTACGTGAAAAGTTCCAAAGTTTTTAATGTGCTTAAAATACTTTTTCGACTTTTTATGAAAATTGAGCGGAAACGGTTCATAAATATCTTTCAACTCAAGTAAAATATATATCGATTGACCCTTCATAAGAAACTTGGCAGCCTCCTCAAATATGTATATTCATTTCACAACTTATATTAACTGTAAAAAATGTCGACAATATTAAAATTAGAAGAATTAGAAGCAAACTTAACTGGATCTCCTATTGTTTGTATTTCAATGAAAAATGTCACAGTGATTTCATCAAATGCAGAAAAGGTTATTTTGAAAGAAACATTCGAAGTTATTCGGGTCACAATATTTCAATATATCACAATATATCACAATATTTAATTCATCACAGAATTTTGTTTCGTTTTAACTGTGAGCTAGCTTAAAATCATATTAAGCATCATTTTAGCTGAGATTAAAGATTTCACTTCGGATATCGGAAAATAAAATTCTTAAAAATAAACTCACTAGAAAATTGTACACTTGTTTTCCAATTAAAATTTTCGTATCTCTAATTGCAATATTAATTAGTAGAAAACAGATATAGATATTCCCCTCCGAGGCAGCTGTCTGTACATATGTATATATCTGCTTGTTAGTACCAGAATCTATTTATATAATTGCTAAGGTTGCACCAACACGAAGCAAAATGAAATTCAATTAAATTTTCAGTTCAAGTAAACAAGAGCTGCAATTGTTGCAAACCCTTCTGTTGCGCTAAAGAAAGAGAAAACAGCTTACTATTTCATAAAAGGGATATAGAATCACAGTCTTGTTAATGGAATGCTGCAAAGGTCAGTAGGAAAGGGAAATGCAATAAGGAAGAAGTTTCTCTCAAGCAATTAAAATACCAAATTGTGTCCGTTGATGTTTACTTGTTCTGCATTGTTCACCATTTGCATATTGAATCCTAAACGTATTGTGCAAATTTACATATAAATTATTACTTGAGATAAATGTAAAATCATGAATATGAAGATCCAGACCAATAGCAAAGAAATATATTAGATATCTCTTCCGCATTGCAAAAAATCCTGTTCCTAATATTTTCTCCATCACTCTTGTTGGGAGAATAAACTATGTCTTGCAACCTGTCAAAATCCACCCGCTAAAATTACAGCAAGCAGTAAAGTAGATTTTTAGTCCATAGTTGTAATATTGTAAGCAAGCCTAAAAACTCTTCTGGTAAACTGTTAAATTTATATCAGAAGGAAACTTCACAATCACATTCATGCGTTTGCAGTGTTGTGGTGTCAGAGCAGCCCATCTAAGTGGAGAGTCGTGAAAAGCTTTCCAAATCTTTAAAATATACCCTCTATATTCACTACTTTATTGATATATATGTAAACGGTATAATAAGTTTTAGGCTTATTGAATTTCCTTCTGTATACAGTACTATATTCCTTTAACTTCGCTTATTTCGTGGACGGTGGCCACATGTAATCAAGCTAGAGAATTTATGCAAGCACTCTAACTAATATTTAACCAAAACATCCTCGCATAGTCCTCACAGTACGCTAGGGATTCATAATGCACTGGCGCTTAGCAATCGGCGTTAGGCTGTTTAATTAAAACAGAGAAGCACATAAGCACAGATGATGCTCAAGTAACATATGTACACATGTATACTGTTAATTAGTCATGAAATATTAGTATGTACAGCTTGGCGCTGATTGCCACACAGCATGTTGGCAACGCTTTTGAATATTGTAATTGCGCGTATAGATCCACTAGTGTGCGCTTAATACGGGCTTCACGTACATGCTCGTCCACATATTCAAAGAATATTTAAATCAGTATACATTATTAGTATAAATATTAAACAAATTGAAAAAATTGTATGTACATTACTGAAAATTTTTGAACTCAAGTTCGGAGTAAGGAGACCTCAAATACTCCACAGACCAATATAATAAGGTGCTGAATAACTTACATTAACTACTCTTTAAAATGTTTTTATTATAACTGTAGCAATAATGTGAACACACATATCATGGTATACATATATTTTATTTTGTATTGCTTTGGTGCATATTTCTTTCCGCACTTCTTATTCATTATAATTTACAATTTTTTTTTTTCTCAGTGCTACAAGTTGTCACAATTCGCATGATTTACGATTCGCGCGCCGAATGCTGCGAATGTTAGTGTCAGGATTTGCTATGTGCAGCTACTAAAGCAGTAAATTAAACTAAATGTGAATTCTTGCAGCTGCTAAAATTCATACGCATACAATACTTCAGAAAATGGAACGCAAAAAAAAAGTAATAAATAAATAGAATGCGTCTGTTGATCGCTGCCAAATCGCAGCAATACTGATTTAATTGCTTATTTATTTACACGCGAATTCGTTTAGATTTATTCGGTAAAACAATAGGAAACACATAAATTTGATCTCTTCTTCTTCTTGATTGGCGTAGACACCGCTTACGCGATTATAGCCGAGTTAACAACAGCGCGCCAGTAATAAATTTGATCTAGGCAAAACCAAAACCTTTGGCAAATTTAAAAAATGCTAAGCTCAAGATATTTATTACAACATGAAATATAGTATATTAATCTGACGGAACTTTAAATTTTATTTTGCTAAGTCGATCTATTATAACTAATAAATCTCTATAATTATTCTCTTTTTCACAGTGCGTGCCTTTATTTTATGGTTTTATAAGAAGAAATAGCAATCAGTAGCAGGAACCTTTTCTATGGTTTTCCAGGGTTAATTAGATTTCGAAACGCAAAGGATGTCAAACTTCATGGTTTACTAATATTTCGAAAGAAGTTTCGCATAGATCTGCTGCCATCACAGAATGACATGCAATGATATACTATATGTGTCTAAAAATACACAAAAGTGTTAAGAACATTAAAATAAATTACAACAACAGCAATAACAATAAAATGAAGATATTTAACAATTTAGTTCACTCGAAAATATTTTCACAATTGTTTGCTTGTGTTTTTCCTTTAATGAACTCTCACTTTGTTCACTATAAAATAATTCATAAACTAAATTTCAGACACTTTGTTTAGCATGAGCAACATTTGAGCACAAAACGCTGCATATGCCAGCGATGCGCCAATTGAACGGAGCCACTGCATTGAAATATGGTTTCGATGTGTTCAATTACCAAATAACAATAACTATAAATCGCCGAATTTATGTGCAATGAACGAGACTTTCACGGAATAATAATATAATAAAATATATAATATTTAAATGCACATAATTTAATATTGCTTTAGCGTTCGAGTGCAAACAGTCACCAGCTACAAAAAAGACACTAGCTACACAACAATAAATACAATGCACTTTCAGACACACAAACCTTTGCATAAAAAGAGAAATTATTTATTATTTATAAAATAGAGTAATTTCAATTCAAAAACATTCAAAAATATAAATTGAGTATTTTCGACTAATTGAAAACAAATGTTTCTGTCACTAGCATGCTATTATATAGACAGGTTAAAATTGTGTGACACCTGGTAATTCCACTTTTAAGTTTTAATAAACTTATTTATTGTGTTTTATTGAATTTCAAAGTATAAAAGTGTGTAAACGCTATATATAAATAGTATGTTATAAATATCATAGGCAATTAAAAGCAAGGCTCGTTTCGGATGACTATTCTGAAAATTGAGGATATAAAATAGAATGAAACGGCGAATGTTTTATTTTTCTCCCAAAAGTAATGTTTTTCTACATGAGTCGCGAAAAGAAATACTTTAAAAACATTAGAATCAGAATTGTTATGATATTAGCCACCTCTTATTATCATTATTTGATCATAAACTACATACATGAGCACTCGTAAAATGCCGCTCGCGGTTGTTCGAGGAGAATTGAACAGTTCTTACTCCAAATGCACGATATGTTATTTTCTTTGTTTTCTCGTCTCTTTGCCGTACTATCTATGTTAAAGCTTATAAAATCTACAACAGCTAACCTGTAGCTCACAATCTCCCATGTGGATTAAACAGCGCAACATAAACCCGAACGAATGTATGTGTATGTGTAAATGCGTAACATAATTGGGGAAAGGTTTTTTAATCATGTATGCTAACATGATAACCCGCGACGAAAGGCGCTTAAGTCTAAAACTAGGTGAACGTTAATTATGTTTATGGCTTAAGCGCAACCGCAGCATCAACCGAGCTGCCACCAGCATAGCCTCGTAAAAGATCGCAAAGACAACAGCAGCAACAGCTGAACCAAATTTTTTGCGTAACCACAAATAGTGTTGAGAACACAAATAATGCTTCACCACATATACATTGACGTACATACATACAAGGTTTTATGCCTATTAATTATACTCTTTCCCTCCCACGGTATTTTTTGTAATATTGTGGTCAAGTGCAGATAATTTGTGGAATTAATTAAGCCAAATGTGCAGTTAATGGAACTCCAAAAAAATACTAATATTTGTAAGCTGCTCTCCATTTCATGCGTATCCTTTTAGTAGGAAAACTACCTTACTATCAATCAGGGGGCCTGATCCCGAAAATATTTTATGCTTCCACACCCTTCTCGTTGAACGTTTTCAGGAGCTGTTATATTTCGTGACTATGATATATTTTAGCTCGAAATCCCGTAATTTGAACTGATCTGACATTAGGAACTTAACCAATCTACGCTCTTAAAATTTTGATTCTAAAAAAGGGAGCAACTTCGCCTTTGAGTCAGATCTTAAATCGAGTAACTCTTCCTGATTTAGTGATATATTTTGGTACTGTGTAAGGCTAGATTCGTCACTACCAAAATTCATTCCAACAAAGTCTGTATTTGTAGTAGTTTTCATCTCTGCAGTTCCAAAATATGTTGACAAAGTCTAAATAAATATTTGGTTTTGGAAAATATCATATATTTCTTGCCTGCAGCGAAAGCGCACTAATAGAATTCCCTGCTCAATTTCTAAATTATTAACAAGGCATAAAAACATATCCAAATACCACAAATGGTGTATGCTTGTATGAGGTCTAGAGTAATGCATCTACATTCGAATTTAATCAAACCGTCACAGAGAAGATAAAGGTAATGTATATATGTATAGACTTCTATATTCAATTGGTTTGTTCGGTGAAACCACAAAAATATTTCGCTTGCCACATTTTTGGATCATTATATGGTCCACATCACTCACCGAAAACACTAATGGCACGAAAACATTTCAATTAAACCCTTTTTTTGTAATGAAAATTTTATTAATTATTTGTGGTTGCCTTCACCAATAATTTATTGGAAAAACACGCAAACAATTTGCTCATACCACATTATTAGTTTTTCTATATCCACTTTACGTGTAATGTTGAAAAGTTAATGTCGCTCCATTTAGACATTAGCCGGTAGTTTTGCTTACCGTTAGCTTTTGTCATACAAAATAGATACATCAGCATTTTATACATTTACATCATACACACACATATATACTCAATATTTAATTCAAAGCGGAAAGAGCAGCACACCATGAAGTATGAGTAACACAGAATTTATAACTCACTTGTAGTATGACAGCTCTCTGCTTTAGTAAATATATATTAGTTTAACTGCGTATATCTTTTAAGATAATTTCTGCTAATATATAGCTGTGTTGAGCAAGTAATTTGCAGTTAAGTGAAAAATTGAAGGAACTTCAACAGCGCACATTTTCAATCGTAATTATCAACTTGATTTGCCCAACCACTTGAAACTCTCACAAGCATGCATTTCAAACCTGTCGAGAACACTTCACACTCTCATGCTGTTTGCAAATTAAGAAAAATTCAAGTACTGAAATATATATAAGCATATTTGAAGCTCTGCCATTAAATTACTACTGCTGCGTGAGACATACTCAAGGACTTCATTGAAGTTACTGAAATTTGTGTGTGCTCAAAACAGACAATGCAGATTGAAAGTGGACTACAAAAATTTTTCAAATCTTTTCACAAAGCTGAAACTAAACCAAAATTCTGGCGATTCTACTTCTGGAACTAAAATTAAAGCAATACATTAACTAAGTTTTTTGCTTCGCTTCTAACCTTTATATTACATATTACTGAATTAAAGTTGCTTAACATAATTTTGAAGCAAAGCCTAAAACTTTTAAACCAATTTATTATTTCCTTTTGGCAAGTTAATGCTGAAGCTGGAGAAAAAAGGCATCAAACAAAATCATAAATTAATTTCATAGTAGTGGAATTAAAAAGCGAAACGATAATAGAAAAAAACTGGCATTAAACTTAAACCAGAAAAAAATACTGATTCGCTAAATTTAGCAGAAACTCAATTGTGTCTTAAAAAGAGATTGGCTGTTTTGCCGAAAAATGTGCACCAAAAAGTATACAAATTGATATAGTGAGAGTAACGACCAAAAATGGCAGACATGACACAGAAAGAAATTTGAAGTATTTCCAAGAATAGACTGGATATCAAACCGAGACACTTATTACATAACATTAGCCACTGATTTATTTCAAATGCATGGCAATCTTAAGTAGTTACAAAAGAAAAATTACGAATTTTTATACAAGAATTATTGTGAGTTTTAATGTCAAGAAAATCGTTTAAATTCACGCATAAAGCCAAGTGATATTTTATCAATCATGAGCAGGTTTTGTTGAAAATTCACAACACTTTATGCCACAAATAATAAGGTGTTTTCCCTATTTACTTACGGCTATGGGCACTTGCTAAATTGTGTATGTACAGCTTCTTTTGCGTGTGGTAAGCGCTTTTAAAACTAAAATGACGCTTTAAATGAGCTGCTTTCAGCTATAAAGAAGCAGAAAGTACCTGCAGTAAGCAAGTGTTTTGCATCATCCACTCAGGGAGCATTATGAAAAACAACACTAGCGCTCATAAATACTTTTGGGAAACTCACTCTTGAAAGCTATGGCCATGTGGTTACTCTGCGCTGTTTGCGGAGCGGCTTCAGTAAGTGTATCAAGAAGTGCCTATGTAAAATCAACTTAAGTTATTGCATGTTGCACACGTAGTTGCTTACGTTTCGCGACATAATATCCTTAAGTTACATTTACGGTTGACAAGGTCTGCCAAGTCGTTAGTGCTGCACTTGTGACTTAAAAGGAAGTTGCATTAGCGAGAAAAAGCTGCAGGTGTGGGCTTAATTGAGAACAAAATGCAATTTATGCTGAAGTAAATTGTTATAATTTACAGCTTTTACCGTTCTCTTCTACGTGTTGCAAAGTATGTGATAAACTTAAGATACACTACTCACAGTATAAGAAGATAGTAACAGCATCAATATGTCTGGGTCGTAGAAGTTACTATTTTATGTTGCAGAAATTTCTCAAACTTAAGTGAAATGCAGTGGTGTGTAGTAGTATTAAGTTTCTCAAATTTCTTAAATTTACAAGGCCTAACGTAATAATTTATTAAAAAGTATGTTATTCGCATAAGCAAATTAACACGAAACTATTTAATTTAAATGAATGCTTTACAAACTGTACATTTATATTATGCAAAATTACATTTATCTGCAATAAATAAGTCATATAAAATATAAATCCAATAACTCAAAAGGCTTAGCAAGCAAAAGCGACGTACGACAACAATGCAAACAACAACAGACACAAGAATTTAGGTAAACAGCAAAAAATATGTGAAAAGTGGAATACTTTAATGAAATAAAAATTTAGGTGATAAGCCCCAGTGTATATGCTACTACTTCCAAGATTGTTTGAGCACTGAAATACAATTCAATTTACCAAAGAAGAGAAATTCCAAGTGTTTGGTTCACTTATGTTTAAAGTTTTCAAAGTTTAATTTTTTAAAAAATAATCAGTATATTGGTTTGTTTAGGGTTTGGTATATTTCATGCTTCAAACATTTGAAGTCGTGTTTAGGTAAGAAAACTAAATTCATTAATTCACCGCTGTCGGCTATTGGTACTGTCATCATTCAAGCTCTCAATAACTTCCTCTAAATCATAGTCACTTCAATGTAAAATGCTGGTTGGCAGCTAGCCAATCTAATGACCATAAATTGGGGCAATTGTCTGCACTGATGGAGTATCCACAAATTATACACAATAGGCCAGAAACATTTGCTCACTGACACGTTGCACTGACAATTCAAAACAGACACTGAAATTCGATCAGTTTGCAACGAATTCAGAACATCGACAAACAATGTACAGTTCCGCCCACCGGAGCTCAGTCAACCGACCTACGGTCAAGGCAGCAATGGCAAAATAATACAATAGTGGCAAAATATATGTATTTTTAGTCGCTGAGACATATATGTGTGTTGCGTAAAAGTAGGCAGAGTTGAAATTTTGCGTTTTTCCATTTTTTAAATGATAGAAGAACAAGAAAATAGGCACCATGTTATAAATGAGTTATTACATTTCAAAAGTGATAAATAAAACTTCAACTGCGACCGTCACCTTTACGTTTTAAGTGAACACAAAGAAAATGTTGCGCCTTTGCTTGATTAGAACAATTTAACCTGAAAACATGTTGAGAAAAAAACAAGCAACTTTGACGCATCGAGCATAGGACAACAAAAATGCAAAATTTTTTTGGGAAAACAAAAAACATCTTAAAAGGGATAGTTGTATAATTACGGCATAAAATTACTACTATTTGGTGAGAAAATCGGTTCAAAATATTAAGCTGGGGATTTCGAAGCACTTTCAAACATCAGAAAAGAAAACACATATTGTTATTAAATAACCTGTCAAATACCTTTTAACTTACGTTATGGTGAAATATTTAGCTCTTATCGTATAAACCAAGCACCCATTGTCTTAACAACCAATTTTCAAGCGACGTGAAATTTTAACCGCATAATGCAGACTTGCAACACAATCCAGCTCACGCAGCCTTTGCCTTTGATGTTTAAATCATAACAACGTGTGCTATAGATGACGGCACCAAGAATATTCTCGGGATGCCATCAAATCGTGCGGCGGTTGCAATAACAGTGAGAACGTTTTTTTGCTCGCATTCTGCTTGTTTGCATGTATAAGTTATATTTCGTTATCTTATTGCGGTCGGCGTTTCGGTTTTATAGCTAAAACTTGCAACCACATCGACAAGTGCACTGAAATCCGCACATTAGTAAAATTTGTGAGTGCATGTGCATTTAAGCATTTCTGAAAATAAAGGCTTGATATGCCGTTTCTGCCTGTTCTGCCTGTTCTTGTATTAGAATGTTACCAGAGTTTTTGCCAGTTTTAATTATTCGTTACCATAGCGATTTCCTAGCTCAGTACTCTCCTTAGCTCTATAAGCAACACCAATTCGTCTGTGTTCACTCACTCACCGTGCAACGAGCTGAAAAAGCAACACGTAGACGATAAGGACGCAATTTACTGAGCTTTGTTTGCAAATCTTTTTATAATCACAATATTTTAGGACTTTTTATATTAGCACACCTCGGTATGTGTGCTTTTACTGCCTAGAAGGTGTTATAAAAGAGCCTAAGGGATGCTTTTTTTAAATTATAATGTAACTAGCTAGCGCAAAAGAAGTTTAAAATTGGCAGTTACCTAAAAATATAATACTAATAATATAAGCTTAATTTAAGTTAAATAGAACTTTAGACTTAGGTCGACATTAGCTTCTACAGTAGATATGGAAAATATTCTTCTAGTAGTCATCGCTAAACATTTCAGACACACATTTTAGATAACTTAAATTAATGCATGTATTTATTTCAAGTTGAATTTTCATTAAATAATGGGAAATCGTTTTAAATTAATGTAATTTCAATGGTTTGTGGTTTGAATTTCACTCTGCATAAATGCATACCAAATGCATAACGAAATTTATCACAAGTGTTATAACGAGCAATCTAAATCCTTAACACCAAATGCTTAATGCTTCGTTAATCAGAATTTCAAGCTACACCATTTCAGGGGGATACAAAATTTTCGGCAGGTGAATGACCATGCGGCAAGAAGAAAATTTATTTTGGCAACAAGTTCATAAATCTCCAACTTTAATTAAATGCCACTAAATAGCTTTACATTTCTTACTCACACCATCTTTTTTAGTTTGCTCACCAAAATTTTACCTAGCTGTGGATAAGCGCAAGCATTTTATGCATTTACTCATGCATCACTTTATATATACATCTGTTGTAGCCTTAAAAGCAAAAAGTTTATTTTTCATGTCGGCTGCGAAGTTTTCTTTATTTGGCGTTAAAATGGTTTATGATCACGGAACATTGTTCTTCTGTTCTTCAGCAATGAAGGTGGAAAATTTACTTGCTACTTCAATGTTATTACAAACAGGAAAAAACGTTAACTTCGGTTGCACCGAAGCTAAATTCCCTTCACAGGTGTAGTTTCTGTTCAGTTTGTATGGCAGCTATATGCTATAGCTAACCGATCTGAACAATTCCTTAAGATATTACATTGTTGCTTTAGAAAATCGAATGTGCCAACTTTTGTGAAAATACATTGTGAAATGTGAAAGTTTTTCATATAAGAACTTGATTCCGATGGTTCAGTTTGTATAGCAGCTATATGTTATAGTGGTCCGATATCGGCAGTTCAGACAATTGAACAGCTTCTTGAAGAGAAAATGACGTTTGAAAATTTTCAAAACGATATCTTAAAAACTGAGGGACTAGTTCGTAYATATACAGACAGACAGACAGACAGACGGATAGACATCCGGACATGAATGGACTCCGCTCGACATACTGATCATTTATATATATACTTTATAGGGGCTCCGACCTTTCCTTCTGGGTGTTACAAACTTCGTGAAAAACCTAATATACCCTGTTCAGGGTATAAAAACATGAAAAATATTTAAATATTATAATACAAATATCTTTAATATTGAAATATCTCAATTTTCTTCATGGATTTTTCCATTTTATTACTATTTCAGATCACGTCAAAAAGCATGGAACAAGTTTAATATTGTCTTATGCAGCATAATGTTGTGCACTAGTATGAAAACTTTCAAAAGTATACAAAATGAACTAAAAACTTTACTAAGCAATTTAAAACCATTTTTCTATAAAAAGGCTTTTTATCGGAACTTAAATCAATTTGTATGCCAATTTGATGACAGGAAATTCTATTGATGGAAGCTATTCATGGCGTCAGCATTCCGGAAAAAAGCATAAGCGGGAAAACAATTCTTACGCTTTAAGTCTTTTCAGCTTTAGGATTATAAACAAGCATGTATTGTGCGCTTAAAAGGGATCCTTGCTAAAGGCGTTTGGCTGGCTGCCCATCTGGGGTTTATGACCGTACTTAAGGAAAAATCAAACGAACACAATGACATGCAGGTACATATGTTCAGATATAAAATGTAAGGGTTTGTAAAAAATTGCCAATCCTGTGATCCCTTGACCTTTAATGCAAACTATTGCCTATGACTGATTTCTGATATATGTGTGTGTGAATATATTGAACTACTTCCATTTGGCACTAGTAGGAATTTGGATTTTAGAGAGGTAGCAGAGTTAGATTGGAAGGTAAATTGGATTATTATAGCGTTTCTTTGTCATTATATCAAGAAACAGTGTTCCCTGTTGTACCATGCCTTTTCATAGCTACTGTCGTAGAACTTTTGAAGTTATTTATTTGGAATGTCCTTTGGCGCGCTTTCAAACGATTGATGGAAGTCATTGTTTTGAAGCATAATGAATATTGTGTACTTATCAATGAACGGAAATGTAATAGTATGTGAATATCATAAATTTCAATCTTCAATGTGACCAAAGTGATTACCACTAATAGTTGCATGAGTTAGAAAGAAACACAGGCCGGTTAATATATTATATTTATACACAGGAATGATTTACATTATTGATATATAGAAATAAGCTGTGAATGATATTATTATTTCTTTGAAATTTGAATAGATATTAATTTATTGCATTTGAAAAGTGTTCAACATACATATTTATATTATATTCGATATATCTATAGTACTTTAGAAACAGTATAAGTGTAGTTTCTTTTCACGCACGAGAGAAAAAATATTCATGAAGTACTCAAACATATTAAATAAAATAATTTATGATTCTTATTAATGTCTTAAGACTCGTTAATAGCGCTACAAAACGCTTAAAATGTTACTTTGTATTTAAGTAATAAAATTCCCTAACATAACGAATTTAACCTGCCCAGATATCACTCACAAATTTTATTAACTATGTTCAAGGGCATCAAAATAGGCCAAGATGCGATACTTCGATGAAATGCGGCGTGGTAATAAGCAAATGCCGTCATCAATGAGCAAAAGATATTACCATAAAATTGATGAAGCGTGAGCATAAAAAAATCATAACCGAATAACATTCAACTTATGATAATCACGTTTGCCATGAGCGGTTGCGCTGATAACAATAAAACGCCATGACCAGCCCACAAAAGCACTAAGCTTTATTGAAATGCGTAAAAATGTTTGATAATAGATATGTCGAGGGAAGGAAGGAATGAAGTGTACCGAGTTTTCAAGTGGAGTGGCAGAACATATGAATATGAATGTCAATATATCCAAATAAGTAAAAGAAATGGTTGAAAATATGCAAAATTGTTCTCAATTAGCAGATGATGAAGACGCAAGTTTGACAATATAGATGATAGATGGCATGAGAAAAACAGCGCTATAAGCGGACTAGGAAGACTGGAGATATTTTCTGCAATTTTACCAACATCGCACTCAAACTGTACTCTCTCGACATAAGAAAACTTTTGCGCTTCTCCCACATCTTGGACTATACTGTTATTTTGGGCTCTACTAGAATCATTAATGGAAAATGACCTTACAAACTCTTATGATATTTAAGCGAGACTTTGGAATATCTTTTTTAGTTTGGATTTTAGAGAATGATATGAAATCTCTCTTCAAAAATAAACTTGTGCTGGCTTATATAGCACAACTCCTATATTTGGCAAGTCAAGATCGAATCTCTATAATCCTTGCTTCTATGAAATATATACAAGGTGGAAGTCAAAACAAAAAGTGAGCCGAGCACTCAAGTTGGTTGTTAGAGAAACTTCCTCAACTGCTACTAAAGTTTACGGAGTTAAGCAATGTGAAAGCAAAAATCGCGTTTAAATATACGACATGTTGAATAATCTTTAATAGGGTTTATTTCTGGAAGAGATAGTAACCAATTGTTGGAAAATAAAAATGAAAGTGTATAAATCTGCGAAAGTTGCAATGACACTGCACGGGTCTGCATAAATGTGGACTCGCGCTTTTTCTGTTCACGGGTTTTTTTTTTCCAGTGAGGAAGTTAGTCTTTGCATGTTCCTCCTTTTCTCTTCCTTTGCTGGTGCCAAACGCACATACAACTCACTTTCAAGTGTTCACATATGAAAGTAAGTATGTATATTGCAGCCAAGAAATTAAAACGAAGGTACAGAAATGCACAATTAAATATTAAACTTCAAAATTTATGGCTTTACGGATGGACATAAAGAAAAAACGCTCAATTTAGTTTTGATTAGGGATGGGCCCTCATAGACTCTTTTACAATATAAATCGTTTAAAAAACTTGAAATTGCCTAAATCTCACATAAGCCATTAGAATTTTCATTCATGAAATGAAAAAGAAATATGCTCTTTAATCTCTTCATTGAATTAGTTACACTCCACTGGCACTAACCCAAAAATAGACTTGTTTGAAGGATTGTCAATGGAGAAAATACGAGAGAAGTAGGGAGAGAGTGTTATGGCAAACCAAAGCAAATATTTGCTTAAACAACATTTGTATTAAGTAAGTATTTATGTCAATAGTGAATAAACGTGCGCATTTATGCTAGAGTGACTAGTGTTGCTTACAAACATACGCGTCGTGATTTTAAAGCATGATAAGATACGAGACAAAAACAAACATGTTTCCTCGGGCTAGTATCCCGTACAAATGTGAAGTGATTTGGTATTGCTATGGCAACGCTGTTTATACGGGCACTTGTATTCGTTTAAGAAGCTCATACACAAGCACACAAACTGTTCTCATGTAGCTTTGCATGTAGCCTCAGCCAAGCAATTATAAGGTGATTACCGAGAGCAATTTGCTTGTCTTTGTTAGTCATTCTGCTGGAAAATTAGTTTGTCTTTATTGGAAAGTGCACTATAGAGGAGACAGTAAACAGTGTGAACTATTAAAATAAAATATCTTTTTGGGCTAAAACTGATTCAAGCGCGCAATATATCCATTCCATTTATTTTTAGTTCCAAAACGTATACCAAGAGAAGATTTTAAAAAAGTTCGGTCGATGTCAAGTCTAGAAAAAATAAAACTCTGGTAATACATAAACACAAATGATCAAATGAGGTCCTATGCTAATTATTGCATGACAGCATAGGATTTCTGATCGGCTGACTTAAAGTCAAAGCACATCATATTATATCACATGATCCGTCTCATCAAGCCCAATTATTAATATTATATCCTCATGACATCACTTCTCACTTATATCACTTTAAATCACAATAAAATATCTAACGGTATGATGTAGCTTAAAGTCCTATCTCACCAACTTTTCTACAAGTAAACTTATTAATCATATCCTATCAATAGCGTTAACACTCAAGATACGAAAAAAATATTCAATGAATTTCTTCCATTTCCATTTCAACGAAATTCTGCCTGGCGCAAATTCAATGTCTCTCAGGAATACGTTATCGTTTTCAATTTTCTGATACTCATAAATAATGCCCTTAAATTATGGGAGCTGCTACTTAAAATGTATAATACATATATTACTTTTAAGACAGTTTCTGTGTTGTACGAATATCTGCACACAACACTCAACGCAAAGCAGCGATAAAATCTCACCGAGACTCCAAAGGTGTGCGAAATGCTGAGCTTGTGTTTGCTTCCAGCGAAGTGGCCCAATGGCAGTAGCGAGAGTTATTATAATTGATTTTTATTGAATTTCAGTTTACAATTGCTTTGCTTCGCAAGTGTGAGTGCGTTCGATGCAGAATATGTTTCTTGTATTGAAAATGTTCACACTTATGCAAATTGATATTGGGCGTAAAAGCAGACACTTCCTTTCGCATAAATATAAATTATTGTTGTAACACGCTATCCTTTGAATTTGCAGAAGAAATTCTCTATATATAGCATGAACTGAAAGTACGAACTAATAAATCAATGTAGCAATGGATGTGGGTATAACGAGAGATAAGCTAAAAAGTGGGTTAACTGAAGGTCGTTATAGGTTAAGGGTTAAGCAGCCCTTTTTGATTTGAATAAATGGAACATTGAAATGAATTGTTGTATACTGGAAGAATAAAATACTTTGAATTTGAATAACTATTGATATTATAGATTATCTCTAAAGAATCCCAGAATAAATGTTTTTATATTTTCTCCTGAAAAAATAGACAACAATGACTCACTGTTGGTTTTGTATTAAAATCATATTCAAGTGATTCCATAAAACCAAAAAAACTGTGCAAATTTTCATTTGAATATCGCAAATGCGGCGGTGCTAGTGACCATTTACATATATATGTATGTATATATTTTATGACCTGTTTAAGTTGAGGAAACAAAATATATTTTTTAGTTTTTGCATTAATTTTGAGACCCATGATGGTTGCGCCAACAATCACAAATATTATTTGCTTTAAACGTAAATTTAAGTATAAATCATATTACGGCATATTTGCAGGCTTATTCTCGTCCAATTACTGAAGTAAATTCTGAAATTGCTGAAACATGTGCCACTAGTGTTGGCGCTTGCTTCCGTTCAGCTGCCAGCTCTGTGCTCGTAAAACAATCACATTCGCCCCTATTTTCATATACTTGTTGGCACAAATATACATTCCGTCCATGCGGTATGATAAGCCCCACGTATGGGCGACAACTTTTCGCTTGTAGCAGCAGATCGCCTCGTGTCCTTGGAGAATGTTATTCTTAGCAGAAGAAGCAAAAAATTGTGCGAAAGCGTAGACTCTGGAGGATGTCATTGTGGCAGCATGACTATAGCGTGTAAAACCCTTATATTTAGCAGTTTGAAAACTTTCTGAGCCAAAATTGGTTCAAAATACTTGCTTTGAGAGATATGAAAAGGCGAAGCTTTAGCAGTTCTAAATAAAGTTGTTTATTCGGTTAAATTTTCAGAATTCTTTTAAGTTTGACTCTGTTCATAAGGCATAACGACCTCTTTAGGTCCAAAGAATACCAGTTTAATTAAAGGAAGATTAAAAGATTGCAAAATAAAAATTTTTCTTCCATATTTACATTAACGCATAATTTTTCCAGTGCATCGTTAGATTTTCAATTTCTTTTCGAAAATTTGAAAATTTCGAAAATTGTGACGACAATGCATGGGTCAAATTTTCAACATCGTTAGCGGATTTATATGATTTGCTGCACCCTTTCCGGCATTTATGTAACATAAACTTCATAAAAATTGGTAGATGTGACAACGTCGACTCCGAACGCTTATAGCCAAGAGCCTCTAAGACATTAAAGTTTGCTGCGATAATATTTCTTAAGCTGATATATTTGACGATTTAGTTGGCAGTTGTTTATTTTAAGATATGCGACGATTACTTCTGGAGATAAAATGAGAAAGTGTTGTGATTTTAGTGTTTTTTGTGTTCATTGTATTATACCAATGAGTTATACGCATCTGACGAGAAAGAAAATAAATATTTTCAGAATTTGGTACAACTTTTTTGCTCTTTTTGTAAATTCTTATAAACAGTATATGCTTGGAAGTAGTTTGCTTACGGTCTGAAAAGTGTATCAGGGGATTTTTACCATTAAAAACAGTTTGACAACGCGCTTGCTTGAAATTGTGTGTTTCCAATAGAATAAAAGGAAAATAAGGAGGAACTTTCTGAATATAGCGCCCCGTGGTTGCGCCATCTATATGTGGTAAGTTAGAATCTTTGTCAATTGTCCCGTGAGTATTTCATGACATTTCATTTATTGAAAGTGAAGTTATTGCGTTTTAAAGATCCAACATTAAATTTTGTTTGAAAATTGGTAAAACATTTACCGAAACGTTTCAATTGATGAAACAAGTCTATGGCGATGATTGCCTATCCCGTAGCAGAGTGAACGAGTGGTTTCAACGTTTCCAAAGTGGTCCTGAGGACATACATGACGATCAACACGTGGGCCATTCAAAATCCGCATGAAGAAGTCAAAAGATAAAACAATGCCGATTTGTTTTCATGATTCCAAGGGTATTGTCCACAAAGAGTTTGTTCCATCCTGTCAAAACGTTAATGCGGTATTCTACATTGGAGTTTTGAAGCGTTTGGTGCGCCGTATTCGACGTATTAGCTTGTGACTCATTATTTGACTAAAACTCACATTTTAAACATTAACCACTCCCCGTATTCACCTGATATGACACCGCGTGGCTTCTTCTTTTTCGGAAAAATGCATTTGCCCATGACGTAGAAGCCATTCGAGAGGCTTACTTTTGGACCGTGCAAAAAGCTGCAGTGAAGAAGAAGAGTATTTTGAATTAAATAAATTGATTTTGGAGAAAAAGCGATTGTGGAAAGCACCTTGTATTCCTGAGGATACGCTACGGAAACATTAAAAGTGCTGCAGAAGTAGTTTTGGGTCTACTTTATGTGTGGCACTAATTAATATTCGAAATTAATTGATGGCTTTTAAAACATTGTTGAGCAGACTCATCTATACTACTTGAAAAAGTATAAATGGTTTTATGAAAATCCTAATTTAATTAATATATATAAATAACTACAAAATTGTGCATTGCGCAGCCCCTACAAACCTCATCTCTGAATAAATATTTTAATGGCCCTTTTAAGCCTGCGATGATGTGCCATTACGGCCACTTCTTATTTGTATGCATTGCAACTCGATGGCAGCTTTAGTTACATCAAGCAAACAACAATTTTCAACATTAAGCTTTTCGCGATTTCCTGTTTCGAATGTACAAACACAACATTTGTTTGATTGTCTGCATATTTACTACTAATCACCTTTATTTCATTAAGCTGAATGTCGATATTTTGCAGCATTTTTTACATAAAATATGTATGTATTTCCACTATTCCACAAATCTGTTCCGACTCGGCACTTTTTGTCTAACATCATTTTATTTGCTTATGGGTGCGCATGAATGCTTGCTGTTACTTATTTTGACAAATTTACACATTCAAATAAAATCTGTGCACAATTACATAAACTATCAGTGCCGAAAGGCTTAACACTTTTGATGTGAAATATCTGTTACTTGCTTTTATTTGAGGTTGTTTGGCATTTTCCAGTATTGCCTCACTTTACAGCTCGTTTTTATTTGTCAATGCACTCTTGTTGGTTATTGTTTAAATAAATGGCTGGGCTTAAGTAAAAATAAGTAAATTTTTCTTTGATAAATGGTAGTGGTTAATTTGCTCTTTCGTCAATTTTTTCACACATTTATCCCCACGAGTACTAAAAACAGTCACCCTATATCACAAACGATGTTGCAGATAACTCTCAAACGCAACAAATTGCAGAAAATGGCGAAATTTTTGTACTTTTCATGCAAATTTTTATGATTGAGATGCAAATATTCTAGCTATAAGCACCTAGATATTAAGTGAAAGATGTGTGTGCATTTGTAAATATATAAAGACCTACGCGCAACATTATGCTTATTTTAAGGAAAGTAAGCCTTAATAAAATATGATTAAAGCTTACTGAAGGCGTTGAGGGCACGATATCGTTACGGCTAATTGATGTATAAAACCATGTGCTCCATGTGGAAAAAATATCCAGATTCCTCAATGTGCATATACATATTATACATGAGTGCACATAATTTTTGGAAAAATTGCTCGTCGACTCTCGTCGCTTTTATTGCAAAAATATTTCGGTTTTTCCATTGGCGCACCCAATTGATGCAGGAGGTCAGACGGTGACTCTTCTACTATTGCATTGACTTAGGCGCTCATATATAAAGCAGTATTACTTTGAATCTCATATTCATCATACGCCCAGTGGTCCTCACATACAATGTAATTTATCTTATGGGAAGGGCTAAAATAATTCTTTGATTAATACAAATAAATTTACAATTAGAGGGCTTTTCATTTTATTTGGGGGTATTTTCAAGAAAATATTATAACAATAAGAAGAATTAAAGAAATATGTTTCAAATATATTTCATCTTCTTTCCACCACTTAAATTTGATCAGGTTCTTGAGTATTTTACTCGGCTTATACATTTTTTAGCAACAAATTTTCAACAATATTACCTATCTAAAACTAGGATATTTTTCAATAGTCTTGGCTGAGGTCGTGCCACATTAACCTGACCAATATAAGCAAACAAAGCCACAGACTTCTACGCTTAAGTTGAAAGAAGAAAGGTGAAAAAAGTAATTCAAGAGGAAACAGTTTAGTGAAACATATTACTCCCCTAATTCGTCTAAGTGTATGCGGCGACTGTTAGTATGCTTGTTCGAGTGTGCTCATTTGTAAACATTTTCATGTCTGCTTCCTCAAAAAACAGAAGATTTTTTTTCGTAAATTTGCCTTTGGTTTATTGCTTATATGTCGCCATGACAAATGATTACTTTCCAAAGGCGCCTTAATTGTGTTATTTGCTCAATTGGAAGGCTAATTTGTTGATTAGGGAAGTTGTTATTTTATTTCAGAACATAAATACACACGGTCTTATACGCAGAATTTATGAGCTTTTAAAATAAAACGGGAGTTAGGAACTAATTTTATTTGTTTTCGGTTTGAGAATTGTAGACTGCCATCTTCATTCACCTTTTGGTGTCAGTTAAATAAAGGAAATTGCAAAGGAAAGAGTTATTTTGCAATTTTCATCACGTCTTCACCGCTCCACAAAAGCTGCCACATCAAATATTCAAAGCATACTAGTAGAAGTTCCATTTGCCATACTTCAGCGAAATTCCTTCATATTCTCAAATTCGCTGCATTCGCTCTTCAATTACTATTTTCTCTTACTTGATTCATTGAATTTCCATTTACTCTCTCCGTACGAAGTGGCGTCTCTCAATATGCTGCTAAATTCGTTGAATTCGCCGTAGCTACTTTGTTTTGCCTGCTTTGGAAACGGCAGACAGTCATAAATGTACCGTTGTACGTACACTGTGAAATTGTTGACATTATAAGTGGCTAATTATTTTCTTCTTTATTACGAACAAATTTGTAAATAGGAGACAAACACTTTTTTGGATGCATGGAAGTTTCAAATTTTTTACAAAACAGTTATAATGACTGATTTATGTATATGTGAAAATATATAAAAGATTTTAATTTTGCTTTAAATAAAAAAATAACAGAGTAATATTTTCTGTTTCTATATTTGTTCACCATTTACATATATTTGAATACGAAGTTTCGGAAACAATAATATCGAAAAATTTTGTTTGAACATACGTACTATAATTATGGTACACGTATATATATAAATACACAATGTCATAGAAGCACTTTCTTTATTGTGTATACAATCGCTACGTTTCCAATTCCTTATGTTGGCTTCCCCTTGCAGTGTACCGCATTCTTACGCAAATTCGTTGCATACAAACAAGCGACCAAACATCCAGCTAACGCTGCAACGCACATAGGCCGCTAGCTAGACAGCGTGACCAGCACAACACAGCACATTTCTCAAAGCAGACCCAGGAGTAGTGTTAAGGCTTCAACACTTTATTTATTTGCATGTTGTGACCTATTTTATTCCCTTCTGTTTTCACGAGTAGTTACTCCTTTTCACAATGTGTGTGTATGTATATTTTACCGTACGAAAAACTACAAGTGGGTGAATAATTGATGAACCTTTATCACGTTAGATGAAAACGAGAAGTCTCTCAAAAGCGAGTTGCTTGTCTTTAGCCATTTCATACATACCATAAATGACAACAGATGCCAGTTGCGATAATATTGCACATATATGCACACATATCTTTCTCTTTGAATGAACTATTCTCTACTTCATGGTGGCCATCAAAGTAAAGTATTTTCATTACATTATAGTCTCAAATGTGTGCTGAGTTCGAGCAATTTGAAGAACAAAGTTTACCTTCTTACATAAATATGTGTGCCATATTCCTTTATCGAAGATAATTTTATCGCGCCTAAATGAAAATATACATGTACCTTAAGTAAATCGTTAATTCAATAATAACTTTCCATTGGCAAACTATTCAACATGACAAATAAGCCACTTTATGACTGCTGCTGGTGCGCTTTCTCGGTCCTGCTACAATTTCGTTTTATTTATAAATATCGACTCTTGCCTTTATACTCATAACATGCCTTCTAAGCCTGTGCTCTGCTGCTAACGTTTCACCCAAGTCTTTTCAGCTTAAAGAACTTACAGCAATAACGCTTGATGTAACTTTATAGCCGGAGGTAAAATGGTATTCAAAACATTTCATTCGCCTATAATGAAAATATTTTATTGCTTCCCATAATAATATTGTACAAATGTACATGGAAATATAATTCGAACGCTGACTGAGACAAAGTGGTTGCTGTGGATGTGTAGAGGCGTGTAAACGCAGATGTTGCCTCGAACCATTTGAGGTCGCAAGTTGTTCTTGCCGATGCTGGTATTACTACAAATGTATGTTTCTTATAAATATAAATATAATAAAAATAAAATATTGTGTCGATTATATTTTTGTATATCTACCTTCGATGCATATAATGTCCATACACTTATTTTTGTATCCATTGTATATACATATGTAGGGATATATCTGTAAGATGGAGGTTTGCCAGCCATTTTATTTGCTTGTCATACCGGGTATAAAAGTACATCTTTCGAACGTCGCGGTATAGTTTTGTTGCTCTACAAGGCAGACGTTAAATGGTCTTTATTCTAACTTGCTATGAAGGTGTGATAATTTTGAAGAAAACGCTTTAGAGTTTCAGAGTTCCGATATCCAAAATATGTTCAGAAACAATTAGAGAAATTTTAATTACCTACTTAACCACAGAAATGACTTCCAGTTTCTAAGGGAGGGGAACCGGCTTCTTCAGTATGAATGAATCATACAATAATTTCTAACCTTCCAATTTTCCGTTAATCCATATTTTTTGTAGCAAATATATCAGCACCCATTTATTATTTACAACTTTTACAGTAAATTTTTATTAAATCTGATAGTTCTATCTTAAACCCCTAACCCGCACCTAACAGTTAAACTAGCCTATCAAGGAATCTAGTAAATAAAAGAAGTTGTGAGTAAATTTCGAGTGCTCAAATGCATATTTTAGCGTTTGACTGTTGATATTGGAGCAATTGGAATATATAAATATTGGAACAAATCAAAACGCTCGCCAAAGCTTTTAAGATGGAAGCGAGTGTGTATCTCTGATCATACGGCTATTAAAAGAACCACTTCAATTTCACTTTATTTTTATTACTTTTATGTTTAAAAATCTGCCTTATTTTATTCGCTCACAACGCTGGGCAGCAGTATATACAAACACTCTTAAAGGGAGCCGTTGGAAGGTGTGCAGTTGTTGAAAGCTAGAATTGGGTGCTAAAGGCATTAAGCGCGACAGTGGCTATGCCGTCCTTTTACATATTTTATTTATATTTTATTTCAGGCATTTTGTGCTTATCACTTGGTGGCCAAAGTGTTATGCGCTTAATCGTTCATGAAATATTCTTGAGCTCAACTTATTTGGGCTCACATGCATTATACCTGTGCAACAACTTAATACTACGGATAGCAGTAAACTGTGTTATTTTCACGACACTTTACAGATATAATGGCTGTTAAGTGATTATTGAACAAATAAGGTGTCTTATGAAATGATATTGATTTAAATATGAAATAGACCGCTTAAATTGAGCAAATTTATTTGTGTAGTACTTGGTCAAGGTCTGCGTTTTAAATCAGTTCAGCTATAAGAGATGTTGAGCGGAGTTAAGAAGCTCACTGGTTAATACTTAGAGAACACATAAAATATACACGATGTAAGAAACTAAGCATTGACAGAGTTTTTGAGTAAAAATGTTGTTCTTTTGAAGTGGAAATATTCTCATATTAAGAATTTCCGTCAATAAATATTCTTCATATTAGAGGCTGCTGGGCTCTACTTTTATGGTTTCGGTCATCTTTGAATGCGTTGAAAATATTTTTAATTTTACAAATATTTATAAAAGAATATTGGTTTATAATATAACATTAATTAAATTAAATACAAGTAAATATATCAGTATACTCACTATACTCACCATACATACGCAACTTTATATTAATCCCTGATTGGCCATAAAGAGTGAAACCTTTGGAAAACTCAGATGGGCGAGCAAATAATAACATTTTTGGTGTTTTTGTATTTTACATTGGGAAGGCATCATATGTTAGTTTTAATTAAAGTCTCAATGTAAATCACATTGCCTTCAATCGGATTGCGCAAATTAAATAAGTTTTAATTGCATATGCAGTGGCTGAGCCAAAGGACAGATGCCTACCGGAATGCAACCACACTCATTTATATCTTGAACTATATATATTAATATGTTATGGTATATATAAAGAAATTTGTATGAAAGCTTTGAACATAAGTTCATTAGTACTCTTTCTTATATTTACTGTAATATTTTAAGAAGATTAATAATTGTGTTTCTCGATTATTGCGCACATTCTCACATTCTCACAATTCACTATATAAACGCATGTATAGTATAATATTTGCTTTCAAAGATATTTATCATACAAATGAATTAGTTGCCAATTATTTCGATGTTACCCACATTGTTGGTGGTGCCTTGTTATTTGGCCTCTTCGTTGTTTCAATTTACTTACTACCTCATGGTAGGTTTGAGCTAAGGAATAATAATGCCATGTAATCCGGAAAACTCGATTTAACTCGATAACGGGACATCCTCCTAATATTAATTTGCATTGCTCTTGTGGTTTAGTGTTACAATTTACCTCACAATTACTATTAATACTGTATTTGTTATGATATTTGTGTGGTTTGTACATTTTGTACAGTTAGTTAATTAATTTTCAGTATCTATTTAAGCACAAGTTTTTGAGATTTCATCACATATTTCATTTATATATGTGTATGCTTACTTCAGTAGATATCCTCTTGATACGCCACATAACTTCAATTATACACTTCTCATAATAAAATATATATTTGAACTCAAATAATAAGTCGTATTCAATGGTATTCAGTTCAGAATATAATAACAAACAAAACTGTCAGTGCGATTCAGAAAACAAAATAAACGGGCATGCTTTCACATATCTATTCTATGAGAATGTACACTGTGTATCTAAGTCAATTTTAGGTGGGCTAGTTCTGATGTTGTTGTTGGCACACACGTATGGCTCTTGGTTTTTTGTTTTTGTTTGTATAAAACACCTTAACACATGCCCAGTAACAACGCCACTTCACTTTGAGAAATTTATTGGCGAAGTTGCCGCCTCTTGAAAGCAAAGCAAATGGTGTGCTGTTAGTCTCTAATGAACACTACATACATGGTATGTAGGTTGAGCTTTGCTGACAACAGCAACAGTAACAAATGGCTAACACATTTTAAATGCTGCCTAGCGTGGTTTTGCTGATTTTTGCTAATAGCTACTGAAATGCTTTTGCAAATGGAGTGTGTGAGTTTTATATTTTCTGTAAAACAGAAAAAGAAGTGCTTTGGTTATACTTTTTAAGTATTTGGAAGCAATTTATATAATTCTTTGTTTTGATGAAATTATTTTGAAACAATAGGAATACTAGATTTTGATGGTCCGAGAAGATTTAAGGTTAAATAACGACTGAATTTATTCAACTGGGAAAAATATGTCTTTACAGTTTATAAAAGGATATAGCAAAAGTGAATAATGAAAAGGAATACAGGGTTGCAAGAGGTGCATAGTTGTAATTCAACGTGCATATTCATTTAATACTATTTATTGTCGACTATTTTTTTCTTAAATAAAAACATTATATTGCATTATATATTTACACTACTTTGCAGGCAATAAGTAAAATTATAACAAGTACTGTAGGCTCAGCACGGAAACACACATTCTAGTCACTAAAACAAGTCAAAACTCATCCTAACATGTACCGCAGATGTGTATACTTTCACATGTGTGTATGCTCAAAAAAGTCCGAAAATGTAACGTTTCCGCGTGATAATCCACAGCAGGAACCTTTTCCATAGTTAACTGTGCGTTACCGTGGCGCTTTGTGTTGAAATTGGGGCAGGAAATGTTAGCCTGTGCGAGCATTGCAGCGGTGCTTAGCCTTCCACAGACACTTGTAGTGTTTGTGAATTAATGGGCATTTGCCACCCTGAGGGAGGTGAGAGGTTTTGAGAAATTATGCGCGTCATGGGATCGGTAATTTATATTTGCGGGGATGTAACAATCAAAATTCTCAGAGTTTTTTTGCATTTACCGAAACTCGGGGCTATAAATGTTATAGAAATAGCCTCATTTGCACGGCCCGACCATTTAAAAATCTTAAAGTAAGCAATCAATCGACTGTCGCCTGTGCAATTTTGTGTTCACAGTTGTTTAAACATCATTATACCTGTAGATAGGAAAGCGATTTTGACTCTTAATAAAAATAACTGTTAATAAAAACACAAAAAGAAAAAAAATTTAAAAATGTGTATAATGAGTATAATAAGTTTTTTGATAAGTATAAGCAAAAATAAGGGTAATAAACATAAGATTAAAATCTTAGGGTCTCAAGTGTGCAATAATAATACTCGTATGAATTAAGTCTCAGTATAGCTTTTAATAGTGGTTCATTATAACAATCTGTACATGCGTCGAAGGTTTTCCCTAACAAAATTAAAATTATGCAACGCTATTTCTGCGCTTATACAAGACATAAAGCAGTTAGTAAACTTCAGGCAGCACTCTCTCATACAACACCTACAAGCACTTATAATTGGTTTCAGAAAGCTCCGTCTAGAAAGTTATTTCAAAAATGCACACATTCACTGTTTTGTGCGTGTGTTATGCTGTTGTATTGCATACAAGTTGGCGTTTGCTGTGAATTACTGTAACGGTCTCAAGTGAGTTTGGTGGTTAACAAGGTTGGTTAAACTCCTAGAAATGTACTTCAGAGCATAAGCTGGTAGAGCGTTACTAACAAAGTGTGAGCGAAAAGGTGTGCCAAGTGTTAGCTTAAATGCTATTAAAAGGCAGTGTGTGCTAAAGGAGTCGGCAAAGTCGGCAATTTGTATTTAGCAAGCACTTGCAAACTTACTCTGCCGTGTCTTGTAAGCATATTTGGCACTAATCTCTAGCACTTTACTTCTGTGTAAATTACATTAAATTTACTATGTAAACATGTCTAATATAACAACTAACATGCAGATCCGATAATTATTCTAATTTTTTAACGATATCAATTATTAAACTAAAAGAAATCGAATATAGTCACTCAAAACGTCTAATACACCCATTATGGACATCAGAAAAGGTATTATAAACGTGAAAAATACAACAAAAACAAAAGCATCAATCAGAATGGCGTAATGCCTTAGCCAACATACAACAAAAAAATGAAGAAACTGAAGCTGGGCTGATGCACAGTGGTGCGAATCAATAAAATAATGATTACTTTAAGCGTATTGTAAAAATATTTTTCAAAGAAAATATCAATTCAACAGAACGCAGGTCGAACAGATCACATCAACATTAAAAAGGTTGTACGAATCCATGCAAATTCTTTTATCGAATCACTTTTTGCGCGCTGTTTAAATGGACTAGTCCAGTCATATTTGACCCTAAGTGAATTTCAGTGGATATGAAATATTGCTAATTCTGCCTTCATTCTCACACCTGTATACCTTTCCCTATTCGCCTGTTGTTTCTAGGTTTTATCACTTTTTTCTGCCTGTGTATTGCTGCATAACGCTTCGGTTGGATGATTAAAACCCGGTGTCAGTAACTTAAGCGCGAACGAAACAAGAGCAATGTTAACTAATTTTAAAATGTGAGCCAGTGAAGTGTTGAGAAAATTGAAAATCCAGTATCGCTTAGGTGATTAGAGGAAGAGATGGGCTGCAACCTGGTGCGCTAAAATCTAAACGTGATCAACTTCGAAGCTAGCGAATGAGACAGCGAATGAGATATAATGAAATAATCATGAAAAGAGTTCTTATTGCAGAACATTAAAATTTTCATTTCGTTTGATGTTATTAAATTAAATTTTCTGGGCCTACTTTTCCATTTTTAGGTAAATCAACAAAAATTGAATAGTCTAGACGAATCTCACACTATTATTTCTTCAATCTTTTGATGATACTAAATACCTATTGATTTTCGTATACATTGAAATATCATTTATTTTAATTCCTTCATTTCATTCCGGATAGGAATAATACGAAATTCATAGAGGTTGGTGGTATGCTGGTGCCGAACTRCACGTACGTAAGTACTTCCCTCGTTAAAGATACCCTTACATTGAAAATATTTACTATAATTTAAGCTCGCGACTGCGATAAATGTGAGCATAACATATATGAAAGACAGAGTAACGAAACGGGTCAAGGTCAAGTGAGAACAAACCGACCTTGAACTTGTATACAACTAACTTCAGTAACAAAGATAGGTGGAATATCGTTGTTTAACACAGTGAAAACTATGATTTCGATGGGAGTGCTTTTGACTAATGGCAGATGCACATAGCTTTTCAACAATTCAATTTGATTTAATGAAGCCAGCATCAACTGTCAAATAACTTTCAGGTGATGTTCACATCAGAATCTTATCAAACTAGGAAGTATACATTTTTGCTATACAGTAGGCGAGTAAGCACATATACAAAAACAAAGGAATAGACAGCATAGTGAATTATTGAACCGTTGGTCATCAATTAAAAAAGAGGTGGCTAGACATATACGTACATATTTTGCTAATTTATCAACAGTACATTTTTGGCAATTGGTAGCTTTAAGAATTTCTATAAAATTCAAAAGCAATATAATTTCATTAACACTAATGTATAATAGCACCCTATAACTATCTTGTTTAATTTTAGGTGATACGTACAGCCGTTAGATGAGCAAACCTATAATACTCTGTAGCAACTGGTTGCAAGATGCTATTATGCCGAGTCGTTACTGCCCTACTACCTACCACCGCAATGTACTAAAAGTGAGATGCAGGTGGAACCATAATCACAAGTCTGTTTATATGAAATAAATTCAGTAGCAAATGTTGCTTAAAATAGTCGAAACCGAGTGTTGCCCTTTGAGTATGTAAGGTTCAAGGTGAAACCGTTAAAGAAGATTGTAAGAAGAGTAATTATGCAACATCCGTCTTGCACGTAGCTTACACCGTGCCTCTCAATACCAAAGCTGTCACGAGCTTCTCTAACAGCAATAAGCACAGTCTCGGCAAAAGTAAAGGCTTATTTGCATTTAATTGAATATTTATGTCGGCAAATGTTTCTGAATATATTTGGTAGAATGTGAAATTAAATACTATCAAACGGAAGCAATTGCTGTGGCAGCAAGTTATTTCAAGAACACGCCTTATGGTGCAAAATCATTTAAGAATACTGAATATAAATTCTAATTTAATTTTCAAGTGCCACATTCCACCGTGTAGAGTTCATTTCATCATTTCATGGCTTCAGTAATATTAGCCAAAGCTTCTGCCAAACTTTAATGTTGCTACAAATATTCTTTGAGCTTCTTAATTGTGTATAATTTTTGTTGTTTTATTTGTAAAAACCATTTTAAAATTCTTTTGCAGTACCATTCCTTCCAAGGAGTGGAAAAGACAGCAACGATGTTGGTTGGTGATAGAACGCTGTTGAGAAATGAGCGCAAATATGTTGGACACGTTAGAACACGTACAGGAAACATGCAGAAAGCATCGCGGTACATGCTCGTGTAGCATCAAGATTACGTCACTATATCGAGTGATCATCAGCTACTATGCAATTAAAGTTCGGTAAGGGTGTAGAGTAAGGACTTTGAGGCACTCGGAGCATGGTTTTTTGCTCTATGGAGGGTTGCTTTTTATACTTACCAGTATTTCTTGCAAGGTACTAGTAAGAAAATTATAGTTTTGTGCTCTTATAAAAAAATTTGTTATTATGGGTATTAATTCTTCATATAAAAGCCATACGAATTTATTTATTGCAAAGTACTTTGCGCCAAGCTTATGTCTGCAGTAAATTACGTAAGCGCAATGTTGCACAAACTCTTTAACTACACGTCTGTTAATAAAAAAAATTATTCAATTGTTTATTTGGAATTTATGGAGAAAATCAATTTGAAAAATAAAGTGTTTTCTTCATCCACATTCGCACGAAATGGGCAAGGCATCGTGCCACATGTAAAATATTTACGCTTATAAATATTTCCTTTACCTAAAAGGATTCTTTTATGATTTATATGGAATTATGAGCGAATGTATATGTGAAAATTAATGTGATCTGCCTTTTCCATTTTCTAAAATTTTGTGTCATATTGGGCTTTTTCCTTTTGAGTTTCATCTGCGGATTCATGGCAAAAAAATCTCACGCAATTTCCTTTTCTCCAATATGGTAACGAATTAAGTGCAGTACACCTTAATATTTTTAAAATTGCGCGGAACTTCACTCCAATATTTACACAATTACTGTATAAAGCATAATAAGTAGCTACTGACCGATGAATAGTCTCAACCCACATCTGATCATTGACAATCGCCTTGTGACTTGAATAACTGTTTCGATTATTTACTTAGAATTTCGCTCAGATGATGCATAGTTTCTAAATAAGAATTTGCTTTCGTTAGTTCCTCAAGGCACAATTCAGAAAAATTCCACCGTTTCCATTTTTCAAAATTTACTCTAATTTACTTCGACTTCCTGCCATTTTTCTTGTTGGAGTGACTTTGTTATACATTTATGCCCTTTCTGCGTTCGATTCCATCTTCACTTTTGTTTACCCGTTTTTGATTTAGTTGGCAATTTCTGTTTGTGTTTGCATATGTTTGTTTACTGTTTTACAATTTTCTTGTTTCCTTTATCTGCGTCACTGATTTGTTGCAGGAAAAGTTTTGAGATCGTGGCCGAAAGTTCTTTTACAAGCAAAAGAAGTGTTAGTTCATTGAAACCGGCGAGTAAAAGAAACTTTAAAGGGAAATGGTTGGAGAAGTGTGAATAAAACACGCAATTTTATTTTATTATGATTTGAATAAAACGGTGGCAGGTTTCTCAGCGCTATACTTTTGGGTTATGGAAAGCTTAAGACTTTTAGGAAAAACTAAAGTGCTTACATTTTGCTTGGTTTCCTTTTTTGTAGGTAAGATAAAAACTGTTTTTTGGGGTATGACTAATAATTGTGTATGTTCAGGGATGACAATTTAAAATTCAGGAGTTAGTTGAATTGTGAAGGTGTAAGAAATCTAAGGTAAGTTTACCTTAAAATACAAGTCTCTTATCTTTTTTATTTAGCTTAATTATTGTGATGTCTATAAGCCAAATTATATGAAATAACGGTATAACAAATTTAACATCCAGCTAAGTATTAACAAACATATACAGCATAAATTACAGAGAGATAAAATGCAATTCAAAGAAAGGAAGGAAAACGATTTCGAAAAAATGGTGCAAGCCATAAATTCCAAAACGATTTTTTTTTCTCATTCAAACTACGTGCTATGCATAAATATATTTAAGGAAAATGTACATTTTCTCATTTTCTCTCCTCTCTTAACACTTTCTATTTACTGTTTCGCCAATCATTGCTGTAATTCAAGAAATGATTTATGCTGAGTGCGAGCAGAGTGCAACGCTGGAATGCATGGCGAGAACGACAATGTAGAAAAATATTAACACATTGTAAGAAATAAAATTTTTTCTACAAACATATAACCAACATTATCAAAATATGTCTTAAATGCATGCAAAGCATAAAGATATAAAGGTTCCTTGGTTTGGAAACTTTTACAAATTACTTAAATAGTCGACACTTGCATATTTTTACACCTTCATACATTCACTCTTAGTGTAATTCATGTTGACTGACACTGATATTATTGCTACTGGCCACTCACGAGCATGTATTCTTACCACTAGGTGCTACAAAGACGCTTTTCATTAATGCTGTCACTGGCGGAGGGAGCGTTTTCAAGGTAGCATATGCTTTTATTCTCACTTTATTTGAAGTGTGTTCTTTCTTAGCTGTAAAATATTTTTCATTAGAACCGCGCCTAAATATTTTATATCTCGTTAGTCGTATTTGCATTTCGAACTCATAATGGCGTCGCATTATCAATTAAAAATTTAATTTGTGACCATATAGATATATAATGTAGAAGTAAAGGAAATAGTGTGAGAATGCATAAAACAGTTTGGGGAAAATCAGTACACTCATTTTTGTTATGTCCTGCTCTATTTTATGTTTTATACCTTCAGCTTCTATTATCCTTATGAAGCTTCCCATTTCTGTTCTCCAATTTATCGTGAACACAAGTTGTTCATATTTATGCAACAATGAAACAGTAACGAAAATTCTCCCACAAACTACCAGATACTTCCACTTCTAATGCTTCAAATTTATACACTCAAGTACTTAAGCTCTTGCAGTGTGCTACTTTCTTGCAATAACAGTGGTCATCCTTGCACATATATTCTATTAAATTTTTCTATCTTTCTTGTATTACTCTCTTCGCTTCTCTGCTTGGAGCATTTCGCCTTTTACTTATAAGTGCTCTACGCGTTAGCCATCATATTAGTCATTTGCTGCCAAGGGAAATAAGCAATAAACTAACTTAAGGATAAAGTAGGGGAGTTTTTAGCTCAGACCAAGAATGGTGAGGAAGAAAATGAGCTCAAGGACCGAAGTGTGCCATTATGCGCTCCAGAATATTCGGAAGTAAGTGCCTTCCTTAGAAAAATATAAATGGATGTAGAAACTTTTATAAAAGGTAAATAGAATAGTGCCGGTTCAAGTGGATGGGATGATGTAGCAGCATTACCCGAGCCTGTATCAAGTATGAGGTTGTTTTAAAGTGAGATCTTTGAAAATACTGGAATATAAAGGCATAATGAAAATTGTTCAATCTCAGGTACGTATATGGGAATAAGAGTATAAGCGATTGAGTACTTCTGGCGGTATAAATCAAGTATGTAGATGTTAATTGTGGGCCGTACGTAAATTCCGGCTACGCTGCGGTTGACCAGCAAAGGTTACTAATGTAACTGTAGGTGTACAGTTTCCATAAAGCTTCTTCTAAGACGAAGAGTTTGATTCATTTATTAGTATCTATAAATGTGATTTACTAGGCTGTGAATAAGTTCATCCTTAAATACTGAAATGTATTGTGTAATTCCTCGAACTTAAATATATGGTAAATATTTTTATTGTTTATGGAAATCGATTGAGTAATAGTGTTTAATTTGCCTTTGCTTTTGTTTAAATATGTACTCTCCTGTTGGAAATGTTTCATTAGTGCAGAATAATGAATGCAGTCAGGCTCCAAAACATATTTCGAAAATAATATACAGTTGCAGTTTCTACAAGACTGGTTTAGACATCACATAATAATCTGATAAGATTTTTAGTTAATACCGAAATTGTCTGCTGGCTTAATTCAGCCTAAAAGAGTAATATTATTTTGTGGAAATATTCTAACGCAGGAATGTAGTTCGGGGTACGGAAGTATATATGCGTTGATTCGAAATTAGTAAATGTCTATGTTACTATAAACAACTTCTTTCATTCATTCCATTTCATTGATATTATCCATGATTACCCCTTAATGAATTTGCAAATATTCTCTAGCTTCTCATCTACTGAATCGAGCACAATTTGGAAATGATTATTATTTCTATTAATGTTTTATTGAGCAAGATGCAGTTCACTAGATAATTGACTGATTATCTGCCTTTTTTCTGCCTAAGCCGCTAAATGAAAACTTCGGAAATATGCTATTATTTCTCTTTTAATTCAGATTCATTAATTTTGTTTATTTTCAGTTTGATATACGTTTCGAGTCGGCTTTTGTACAACAACTAGTGATATATAAGTCATATTAGCAAGTAAATCATATATTTATCGTACGAGATTTATAATATAATTTCTTCAATTTCACGAGCAGAGCAACAGCTACCCGGGCCTGTGGCAGCTAAGGCTTTAATAATCGATATCTTTAAACAGCTCTAATTATTTGGAAATAAAAAGACAGAAGTTGATGAAACTGCATGTCAAGATCGTGAACAAAGTTTTTACAAACAAAAACCAATATCTGACAAATATAAAACAACTGAACTAACTTCACTGCAGAGACAAAACTTTTGTTGTATCTCCTACACGTGAAACTTTACAAAGGTAAACTAAATTTTGCATACCAACTCACAACTTTGCCCTTTGTCAAATTAAGAAATGAATGTGCAAAAGCACAAGTATTTATTATTTGTTTATGTATGTATGTCATTAAGCTCCTTTGATTATGCTGTTCACACACATGCTACATGGTTTGTCGGGTAAGAAATAGGACTGAGTCGATTTAAAAAAAAAAAAAAAAAAATTGAATCAATCGTTACAGTTCCTTAAAAGCTTTCAAAACAGGCTCCTTTTGCGTCGATGTAGCGCTGTCAGCGCGATTTCCAAGCATTAAAGGCGTCACTGAAGGCATTTTCGTAATAGCCTTGAGAGCCGAGGTGTATGCTGCTTGGATCCACTTTCATCGACCTTTTCAGGCAAGGAAATCAAAAAAAGTTCGGGACGGTCCCATCTGAGCTGCAGGGCGGCTATGGAAAAAAGGAACTTCTAATCGGCGGCGACGTCTTGTCGAACCCCTGTGTGACCCTCCGTTTGAGTCTCTTGAGAACTTCCACGTAAAAGTTGGCGTTGACGGTTTGTCCAGAAGGAACAAATTCATGGTGGACGATGCCTTTGATGTCAAAAAAGACAATGAGTATCTTTTACACTTTGGATTTGCTCTTCATCAGTGACCTCTTCCCGACCCTCCTGGCCTGGTGCCACCGAAACCCACCACTTCTCGCTGAAGCAACATCTGGGTAAACCTGCTTGATCTACGAATTTCACAAATTTATTTAATTTTCCTCACTTTCGTCTTGCTTTCCTCCACGGCTTGACTGTATGCAATTTGTGTGCAATTTATCCTCCGATTGAATATTTTGCCTTTTTACACTCACGTGCTACAAAAGAGTATGTAGCTTGCTACGTTCGGCATGATTGCATTTGCGAGGAAGTAATTTCTTAGAGAATTTATTTACCGTGCAGCAAATGAAAGGCAAATTGATTTCTTTCGTCACCTTACTGCCTTTGTACCCATATGCATATATGTAGAACATACTATGTATACTACATAACGAAAAAGTTTTTTGTGCTTTTTTTTCACAAGTTTTTTTTGGTTTTTGGAAATGCAGATTACAGATGTTTGAGGTGTCGTTGAAGTTTTCCCCGAATATCTATTGCATTAAATTGAGTTGCTGAAAGATTTCAATTCAATTAGTTTAGTTAAAATTTAAGATTGTCCCACCCATGGTGAAACAATCTGATGTCTATTTCCTTCGAATAGAATGGCTTCTAATTAGAACCTAGAACATAATAACTCTCTCTTTTTAGGAATGATTTGTTACTTTTTAATAGCAAGTAGATCTAAAATAAATTGCAAAGCACACCAAATATAATAAAAATGGAAACTATGGAAATAAAAGAAATGTGGAATTAGTACATTGGTGAAATATCTAAACAGTTAAATAGAAAAAATTAATAATAAATAAAATATTTGTTCTAAAAAAATCTGAAATGAATTAGTATTGAAAATAGCCTCAAAGAAAGTATAGTAAATTTTATAAAAAGCGTTTAAATGAAATGGAATTCTCTTTATTAAAAGTAGAGTTCTTGACTGGTGATGTCACCGGTCAGGTGGTGATGGCTCGAAGTGTGTTAGTTGATCTAATGAGATTGTACACATTTTTGTGATCTGTGTTTTCAGCTTTGTTTATTTTAGTGGTGCATATTTACTGTCTCTTTAGGTTTCTTATTCAACTTAACCTGTTTTTCATGCTTGGAAGCAATATTTTGTGACAATTTTCCAAATACTTTTGCCATGTGTTGCTTACGTTTACCGCAAATACGGTGAATATTCAGGAAAACATCAAATACGAGAGAGAGCGTGGCAATAAATTTGTTATCGTATTTGTTTAAGTTGCGGTATGGAAAGATCCGATGGTTGTTACATTGCCGTGGGTTAAACAAAGCCGTTCATCTAATTTGCTGGGCTGCTATGCGGTATTAATATCATTTGGTTCTATTAATTTTGAATATTTCCGCTGAATTCCGTTGGTTTGCGGCAAACACGGGCTACTTCAGTATAAAATTTGTTAAGCCGGATTATTGTTTTTGCCTGTTAAACATTTTTTGCAAAAAAGGAGGTCAAATTATTACAGCAAATTTCAATATCCTTTCTTGTATTGTTTTGAAACGACAATAATAAGACATAAATGTATTTTAAAACTTTTGTAGAGTTCTGTTACTTCTTCACATTCAATAGATTTCAGGAAAATATTTTCATAACATAACATTTTCATCATGTTTCATCGTGTTATAATATAAAAATGAAAACCATAGTGAATAATTAAACAAGTAAATGGACATTTTTAATGGGATACTGCTACACAAAACACATACGCGCATGTGTTTGTATGAGCTGTGAAGGATTATGTGCTTAGGAACGTTATTTGTTGGCACGCAAAAGCATCTGGTTTCTCTGCCGCCAGAGCTTCTGCGGTCTCATCTGGAGTTATGCCGGTGGCAGGTCCGTTACCGCAGTGGCAACGGTTGAAATGCAGTTACGGCTGCGTCATAAAAATGTATTCAGGCTTCAGCTCGCTGCCGTGAATCATTTAAATCCTAAGTAAGATAAGTTTAAAATTTCTATCTCGCAGAGCATAATAAGTGAATAACGAAAAATGTATGATGGGAGAGCAAAATAGCGTTGAAGAGTGTTGCCCCATTAAATATATTTATGTAACTACGTGACAGAGTATAATTTGAAGACATTTTTTTTCATAAGTGGCAATAAAAATATTATATCGAATAGTTGAATGTTAGAGTTTATATTCTTTTGCTAGAAAATTTGCAAAGTGCAAATTTATTTTATTATTTCGTGTTGGAAAAGCAATTAAATCTTATTTGTATTTAGTTATTAAAATTGATTTCAAGAAATATATTCAATTACACCACTAATGCCATTCTAACAAGTAAGGAAGGGCTAAGTTCGGGTGTCACCGAACATTTTATACTCTCGCATGATAAAGTGATAATCGAGATTTCAGGCGTGGTTGTGCACCGATTTCACCCATATTTGGTACATGTCATCACGATGTCAAGAAAATATTATATACCGAATTTCATTGAAATCGGTTGAGTACTTCTTGAGATATGGTTTTTGGTCCATAAGTGGGCGACGCCACGCCCATTTTCAATTTAAAAAAGAAAAACTGGATGCAGCTTCCTTCTGACATTTCTTCCGTAAAATTTTGTGTTTCTGACGTTTTATGTTAGTCGGTTAACACACTTTTAGTGATTTTCAACATAAACTTTGTATGGGAGGTGGGCCTGGTTATTGTCCGACTTCTTCCATTTTTGAACTATATATGGACATACCTAAAAGAAACGACTCTATACAGTTTGGTTGACATAGCTATAGTAGTTTTCGAGATATGTACAAAAAAGTTAGTAGGGGCCGGGGCCACGTCCACTTTTCCAAAAAAATTACGTCCAAATATGCCCCCCCCTAGTGCGATCCTTTGTGCCAAATTTCATTTT